>NC_092752.1:56350878-56594315 GCF_047496795.1 Chiloscyllium punctatum
CAGAGAGAGAGGGAGGACAGAGAGAGGGGAACGGAGTGGGAGAGGTGACAGAGAGAGGGGGACAGAGAGAGAGAGGGGGGACAGAGAGAGGGTGGACAGAGAGAGGGAACGGAGAGAGAGGGTGGACAGAGAGAGGGGGGACAGAGAGGGGGGACAGGGAGAAGGGGGGCAGAGAGTGGGGAACGGAGTGAGGGGGACAAAGAGAGGGGGACAGAGAGAGGGGAATGGAGAGAGAGGGGGAACAGAGAGAGGGGGGACGGAGAGAGGGGAACAGAGAGAGAGGCGGGACAGAGAGAGGGTGGACAGAGAAAGTGGACAGAGGGAGGCCCACGGAGAGAGAGGGAAGACAGAGAAAGGGAGGGCAGAGAGTGAGTGACAGAGAGGAGGAGGACAGAGAGGGGGGGGCAGCGAGTGGGGGGACAGAGAGAGGGGGAGAGGGAGAGGGGAACAGAGATGGGAGGGACGGAGAGAGGGGAGTCAGTGGGGGGAACACAGGGAGATGGGGACAGAGCAAGAAGGGGCACAGAGAGAGGGGGACAGAGAGAGAGGGACAGAGAGAGGGGGAACAGAGAGGGGGGAACGAAGAGAGGGGGAACTGGGGTGACGGGGAGGACAGAGAGAGAGGGGATAGAGAGAGGGGGACAGAGAGAATGGGGACAGAGAGGGGGAACTGAGAGAGATGTGTGACGGGGTGAAGTAGAGGGGGTGACAGAGAGAGGGGACAGAGAGCAGGGGGATAGAGAGAGGGAGAGAGAGAGAGTGGGGGTTGAGAGAGTGGGGGACAGAGAGATGGGGACAGAGAGTGGGGGATTGAGAGAGTTGGGGGAGAGGGGGGAGAACGGGAGACAGTGAGGGAGGTGACAGAGAGAGGACGGAGTGAGGGGGACACAGAAAGAGGGGGGACAGAGAGAGCGTGGGGACAGAGAGGGTGACAGAGAGAGAGGGGGGGACAGAGAGAGTGAGGGGACAGAGAGAGGGGACACATAGAGTGGGCTGGTTCCGAGAAGGAGGGACGGGGGGAACAGAGAGGGGGGGGGTCAGAGAGAGGGCTGACAGAGAGAGGGGGACAGAGAGCAGGGTGCAGAGAGAAAGGGGGGACAGAAAGAGGGGGCAGAGAGCGCAGAGGAAAGAAAGAGGAAGAAAGAGAGAGGGGGACAGAAGGGTCGGACAGAGTGAGTGGGGACAGAGAGAGGGTGCGACAGAGAGAGAGGGGACAGAGAGAGAGGGGGACAGAGAGAGGGGCAGGGGGGATTGAGATAGGGGGGACAGAGAGAGAGGTGACAGAGGGGGGAAGAGAGAGACGGGGACAGAGAGGGGGCACAGAGAGATAGAGGGGATAGAGAGAGGGGGAAGGAGAGAGTGGGACAAAGGGGGCGGAGTGAGGTCGGGGGGACAGAGAGAAGGAGGGGCAGCGAGAGAGGGGGCCAGGAGAGGGGGACAGAAATTGGGAGATACAGAGAGAGGTGGGGGACAGGGATACTGGGGGTCACAGAGAGAGGGTGGCAGAGGGGGAGAGAGAGAGGGGGGAACAAGGGGGACTGAGAGAGAGGGGGACAGAGAGAGAGGGCAGAGAGAGCGGAGGACAGAGAGTAAGGGGGACAGAGAGAGAGGGGGCAGAAAGAGAGAGAGGGCAGAGAGAGAGGCGGACAGAGAGTGATGGGGTCAGAAAGAGGGGGGACAGAGAGAAAGGGGGACAAGAGAGTGGGGGGAGAGAGAGGGTGGAATGATCGGGGATAGAGAGGGGTGTAGAGATAGGGGGAAGAGAGAGAGGGGGACAGAGAGAAGGTTGCAGAGAGTGGGGGGAAAGAGAGAGAGGGACAGAGAGGGGGTACAGAGAGAGAGGGGTGGACAGAGAAATGGGGACAGAGGGAGAGGGAGGCACACAGTCATAGGGTGACAGAGAGAGAGTGGGGACAGAGAGGAGGGTGACAGAGCGGGAGGTACAGAGAGGGTGGACAGAGAGAGGGGGAACCTAAAGAGAGTGGGGACAGAGGTGGGGGGACATTGAGAGACGGGGGACAGAGAGATGGGGGCGCAGAGAGAGAAGGGACAGCAAGAGGGGAGCTAAGAGACCGGGGGAAAGAAAGAGGAAAAAAGAGAGAGGGGAACAGAGGGGACAGACAGACAGAGTGGGGACAGAGAGAGGGTGGGACAGAGAGAGGGGGAGCAGAGAGGGAGGGGACAGAGAGAGAGGGGGACAAGAGAGTTGGGGTTGCGAGGAAGGGGAGAGATGGGGAGAGAGGGGATAAAGAGAGGGGGAAGAGATACAGGGTGGACAGAGAGAGGGGGGACAGTGAGTGGGGGACAGAGAGAGGGGGACAGAGAGGGGGGGACAGAGATGGGAGGGATGGAGAGAGGGGAGTCAGAGAGGTGGGGCAGAGAGAGATGGGAACAGAGGAAGAAGGGGCACAGAGAGAGGGGGACAGAGAGATGGTACAGAGAGAGGGTGGACAGAGAGAGAGGGAACAGAGGGGGGTACAGGGACAAGGGGGACAGAGAGAGGGGGCAGAGAGAGTGGGGACAGTAAGAGAGGGGAGACAGAGAGACGGGGCGCAGTAGAGGGGGGGACAGGGGGACGGAGGGGGGGGGGGACAGAGAGAGAGAAGGGGACAGAGGGGGCGGACTGAGAGCAGAGGGACAGAGAGAAGGAGGGGCAGAGAGAGTGGGAACCGAGAGAGCAGGACAGAGAGCGGGAGAAGCAGAGAGAGGTGGGGGGACAGAGAGAGCGGGGGCCACAGACTGAAGGCAGCAGAAGTGGCAGATAGAGTTGTACAGAGAGAGGGGTACAGAGAGAAGGACAGACAGGGAGGGGGGGGGACCGAGAGAGAGGAGGGACAGAGAGTGTGGGGGACAGAGAGCGTGGTGACAGAGAGAGGGGAACAGAGAGAGGGGAGCAGAGAGATTGGGACAGAGAGCGGGGAGACGGGAGGACAGAGAAAGGTGGACAGAGAGAGGAGGGAACAGAGGGAGAGGGGTGAGAGAGAGGCGGTCAGAGGGGAGAGAGAGAGTTGACAGAGAGAGTGGGGACAGAGAGAGAATCAGAGAGAGAGAGTGGGGACAGAGAGAGAGGTTGCCAGAGAGAGGGGAGAAAGTGAGAGGTGGGGACGGAGAGAGAGAGGGGGGGGGGGACCGAGAGAGGGAATGCCAAAGAAAGAGGGGACAGAGACAATGGTGGGACAGAGACAAGGGGGACAGAGAGGGGGTGGTCAGAGAGAGAGAGGGGTCAAAGAGAAAGGGGGACAGAGAGAGGGGGGACAAGAGAGAGAGGGGACAAGAGAGTGGGGGGAGAGAGAGGGTGGAGTGATAGGCGAGAGAGGGAGGTAGAGAGAGGTGGAAGAGAGAGGGGGACAGAGAGAGGAGTGCAGAGAGTGGGTGGACAGAGAGAGGGGGACAGAGAGAGGGCAACAGATTGAGGGGTACATAGAGAGAGAGGTGGACAGAGAGATGTGGACATTGAGAGAGGGGGACAGAGAGCCGGGGGCAAAGAGAAAGGGGGGACAGAAAGGGGAGCAGAGAGCGCGGAGGAACGAACGAGGAGGAAAGAGAGAGGGGGACAGAGGGAAGGGGGTAAAAAGAGGGGGAAAGAGAGGGTGGACAGAGAGGGGGACAGTGAGTGGGGGGACAGAGAGAGAGGGCAGAGAGAGGGGGACCGAGAGAGGGGTGGATAGAGAGATTGCGACAGAGGGAGAGGAGGGTTCAGAGAGAGGGGGGACAGAGTCGATGGGGACAGAGAGAGGGGGGACAGAGATAGGGGAATGGAGAGAGAGGGGTGACAGAGAGAGGGGTGACAGAGAGAGTGGAACGGAGAGAGAGGGGGGACAGAAAGGGGGACAGAGAGGGGTGAATATAGAGGGGGGCAGAGAGGAGGGACAGAGAGAGGGGAACAGAGGGAGGACAGATAGGAGGGGGGACAGAGAGGAGGGGGACAGAGAGGAGGGCACAGAGAGGAGGGGGACAGAGAGAGGGGTGACAGAGAGACAGGAGGGACAGAGCGAGCGGGGACAGTGCGAGGGGGACAGAGTTAGGGGACAGTGCGAGTGGGGCACAGAGAGAGAGAGGGGGACAGAGAGAGATGGGGAGAGAGTGGGGGAGAGAGGGGGAGACAGACGGTGGAGAGACGGGGAGAGAGGAGGGGAGAGAGAGGAGGGGAGAGAGGGGAGAGAGGGGGAGGGAGAGGAGGGAAGAGAGTGGGGAGAGCGCGAGGGAGATGAGAGGGGGAGATGGGGAGGGAGAAATGGGGAGAGTGAGAGGGTGAGTGAGGTAGGGATTGAGAGAGGCAAGGGATGAAAGAGGGAGAGAGGGGAGAGAGTTTGATGACAGAATTGGGTGAGAGAGTTAATGAAGAGAGAGTTGGGGGAGAGAGTGAGGGGTAGAAAGAGAGGGAGTGAGGGGTAAAGGGGGGAGGAGGAGAGATGGGATAGAGATAGAGGCGTGGAGAGAGAGGGCGGAGAGAGAAGGGGAAGAGAGAGAGGGGGTAGAGAGCAAGTGGGAGAGCCGGGGAGAAGGAGGGGCGAGGGAGAGAGGGGGGAAGAGGGGGAGTGAGACGGGGAGAGAGTGAGCTGGACAGAGTGAGGGGGAGAGAGAGGGGGAGAGAGCGCGGCAGGGAGAGGGGGCAGGGAGAGGGGATTAGAGAGGGGGCAGAGGGAGGGGGCAGAGGGACGGGATCGAGGGAGGCGGTCGAGAGAGGGGGGCGAGAGAGGGGTCGAGAGAGTGGAGGGGGTGAGGGGAGGGGGGAGAGGGGGGTAGAGAGGAGTGGGAGAGAGGGGAGAAAGCATGGGAGAGAGAGAGAGTGAGGAGAAAGTGGGGGAGAGAGGGGGTGACAGGGGAGGGGAGAAGGGAAGAGAGGGGAGATGGAAAGGGGAATTGGAGAGGGGAGAGTGATCGCAAGAGAGGGTAGAGGGACAGGGGAGAGAGACAGAGGGAGGGAAAGAGAGGGCGAGGAGAGAGGAGAGTAGAGAGACGGGGGAGAGAGAAGGGGAGAGAGAGAGGGCTGGAGAGAGGGGGATAGAGAGGGGTAAAGAGAGGGGAGAGAGAGACGGGAGAGAGAAGGGGTGAGAGAGAGGGGAGAGAGAGGCTGGAGAGAGGGGGGAGAGAGTGTGGGGCAGAGAGAGTGGGGGAGAGAGTGGAGGAGAGAGAAGGGGTGAGAGAGAGAGGAGAGAGAGAGAGGGACAAGAGAGGTGGGGAGAGTGAAGGGTTAGAGAGAGGGGGAGAGTGGGAGGAGAGAGAAAGGGCGATAGAGTGAGGTGAGAAGGAGATGCGAGAGGGGGGAAAGAGAGGGGGAAGAGAGTGAGTGGGAGAGAGAGGGGGAGAGTGGGGGTTGAGAAAACGGGAAAGAGAAGGGGGCATGGGAAGAGAAGGGAGTAGAGAAAGGGGAAGAGGAAGAGGGGTAATGAGATTGGGGGAGACAATGGAGAAAAAGTGGGAAAGAGAGAGGGTGAAAGTGAGATGGTGAGTTAGGGAGTGGAGAGAGAGTGGAGAGAGAGGGAAGACAGAGAGGGGGACGAGAGAGAGGGGGGGAGAGAGAAAGGGGAGAGAGATGGTGTGAGAGTGGGTGAAGAGAGTAGGGGAGAGAGTGGGGAAAGAGAGTGGGGGTGAGAGAGGAGAGAGTGAGAGCATGAGAGAGGCAGGGAGTGCGAGTGGGAGAGATTTAGGCGACAGAGTGGGAGAGAGAGTTAGGGAAGAGAGAAGGGGAGAGAGAGATTGGGAGTCGAGAGAGGGGGTGAGCAGGGTAGAGAGAGAGAGGGTAGAGAGATGTGGTGAGAGAGTGGGGTAGAGAGAGAGGGGAGAGGGAGAGGGAGAGAAGGGGAGGCGGAGAAAGTGGGAGAGTGGGGGACAGAGAGGAGCGAGAGGCGGACAGAAGGAGTGGGACAGAGAGTGGAGTGAGGGAGACAGGGGGAGAGAGAGGGGAGAGAGGGAGGGGGAGAGAGAGTGTTTGGACAGAGTGGGGGATAGAGTGGGGAGAGACAGTGGCCGGAGAGAGTGCGGGGGGAGAGTGGGGGAGAGAATGGGGGAGGGAGACGGTAAGGGAAGGAGGGAGTGAGAGAGAGAAGACAGATTTAGGTGACAGAGTGGGGGAGAGCTAGTGAAGAGAGAGGTGGAGAGAGAGTGAGGTGTAGAGAGAGTTGGTGAGAGAGAGAGGTGTAGAGAGAGGGGGAGAGAGAGAGGCGGCAGAGAGAGAGATAGCGAGGGAGAAGAGAGACGGGGAGGGCGAGAGAGAGGGGGAGAGCGACAGGGAGAGGGGGAGAGAGGGGGAGAGTGAGGGGGAGGGAGAGGAAGGTGCGAGGGAGGGTGAGGGGGACAAAAAGAGGGTGAGAGCAGAAGAAGACAGAGGGGAGACAGATGGGGAGAGAGTGGGGGAGAGAGAGAGGAGAGTGAGAGGGGGCGAGTGACGGGGCGAGATAGGGGGAGGGAGAGGAAGGTGCGAGGGAGGGTGAGAGAGGGGGGACAGAAAGAGTGTGAGAGCGGGGGGGAGAGACGGGAGAAAGAAGGGAGAGAGTGGGGGAAGAGAGAGGGGGAGAGAGAGGGGGAGAGAGAGATGGGAGAGGGAGGGGAGAGAGAGGGGGAGAGAGACGGGGAGAGCGAAAGGGAGGGGGGAGAGACGGGGAGAGTGAGGGGGAGGGAGAGGAAGGTGCAGGGGAGGGAGAGGAAGGTGCGAGGTAGGGTGAGGGGGGACAGAAAGAGGGTGAGAGCAAGGAGAGAGAGAGGGGAGAGAGATGGGAAGAGAGTGGGGGAGAGAGAGAGGAGCGTGAGAGGGGGAGAGTGACGGGGCGAGAGAGGGGGAGGGAGACGAAGATGCGAGGGAGGGTGAGAGGGAGGACAGAAAGAAAGTGAAATCGGGGGAGAGAGAGAGAGGAGAAAGAGGGGAGAGAGTGGGGGAAGAGAGAGTGGGAAGAGGGGGGGAGATGGAGGGAGAGAGACGGGGAGAGCGACGGGGAGAGAGTGGGTGAGATGGGGCGAGAGAGTGGGGAGAGAAATGGGGGTAAGAGTGGGGTAAGAGTAGGGGAAAGGGAGGGGTGAGAGGAAGGAGGAGACAGAGGGGGAGAGAGACGGGAAGGGGAGACGGGGAGAGAGAGGGGGAGGGAGAGGAAGGTGGCGAGGGAGGTGGAGAGAGGGGGACAGAAAGGGGGTGTCAGAGGGGGAGAGAGCGCGGGGAGAGAGACGGGAGAGTGAGAGGGTGAGGGAGGGAGGGAGTGTGAGAGGGAGAGAGAGGGGAGAGATTTAGGCGACAGAGTTAGTGAAGAGCGAGAGAGGGAGAGAGAGTTTGAGGGGAAGAGAGAGAGGGTGAGCGGGGTAGAGAGAGACGGGATAGAGAGAGAAGTTGAGAGAGTGGGGTAGAGAGAGGGGAGAGGTAGGGGGAGAGGGAGAGAGGTTGAGAGTGGGGGAGAGAGAGGGGAGAGTGGGGGGAGAGAGAGGAGAGATAGGCGGACAGTGGGGGGGAAGAGGGAGGGGGACAGAGAGTGGAGGGAGAGAGAGGGTAGAGAGAGAGTCGGGGGGAGAAGGAGGGGAAAGAGAGTTTGGGGAGAGATTGAGGGAGAGAGTGGGGAGAGAGAGTGAGAAGAAACAGTGCGGGGAGAGAGTGGGGGAGGGAGAGAGGAGGAGAGGGAGGGTAGAGAGAAGGGGAGGGGAGAGAGGGGATAGAGGGGGAGAGTAGGGGAGAGAGAGGGTAGTGTCGGGGTGGAAAGAGAGAGGTGAGAGTGGGGGACAGAGGGAGGGGGCCAGAGGGAGGGGGACAGAGAATCGAGAGAGATAGATGGGGAGATATTGAAGGGAGAGAGAGGGTGAGCGGGGTAGAGAGAGACGGGATAGAGAGAGGAGGTGAGAGAGTGGGGTAGAGAGAGGGTAGAGGGAGGGGGAGAGGGAGAGTGGGGGGGGAGAGAGAGGTGGACAGAGGGAGGGGGACAGAGAGTGTAGAGAGAGAGTGGGGGAGAGATAGAGGGAGAGAGGGAGGGGAGAGAGTGTGGGGAGAGAGTGGGGTAAAAGTGGGGGAGGGAGAGAGGAGGAGAGGGAGGGTGGAGAGAAGGGGAGGGGAGAGAGGAGTTAGAGGGGGGAGAGTGGGGGTGAGAGAGGGGAGAGAGATGGGAAGATCGACAGGAAGAGGGGGAGAGACGGGGAGAGAGGGGTAGGGAGAGGAAGTTGCGAGGGATTGTGTGAGTGGGGGGACAGAAAGAAGGTGAGGGGGAGAGAGAGGGGAGAGAGATGGGGAGAGAGTGGTGGAGAGAGAGAGGAGAATGAGAGGGGGAGAGTGATGGGGCGAGAGAGGGGGAGGGAGAGGAAGGTGCGAGGGAGGGTGAGAGAGGAGGGACAGAAAGGGTGAGAGCAGGGGGAGAGAGAGGAGAGAAAGAGGGGAGAGAGTGGGGGAGGAGAGAGTGGAAGAGAGAGGGGATAGAGAGAGGACGTGAGAGAGTGGGGTAGACAGAGGGGAGAGGGAGGGGTAGAGGGAGAGAGGGTGAGAGTGGGGGAGAGAGAGGGGAGGGTTGGGGGAGGGAGAGGAGAGAGAGGCTGACATTGGAAGGGGGAAGAGGGAGGGGGACAGAGAGTGGAGGGAGAGACAGAGGGCGGGAGAGAGGGGGAGAGAAGGAGGGGAGAGAGTGTGTGGGGAGAGAGTGAGGAAGAGAGTGGAGAGAGAGAGTGGGGTGAAACAGTGCAGGGAGAGAGTGGGGGTGAGAGTGGCGAGTGTCGGGGTGTAAAGAGAGAGGAGAGAGTGGGGGACAGTGGGAGGGGGCCAGAGGGAGGGGGACAGAGAATCGAGAGAGAGATAGAGGGGTGATAGAGAGGGGAGAGAGAGGGTGACCGGGGTAGAGAGAGACGGGATATAGAGAGGGGAGAGAGTGGGGTAGAGAGAGGGGAGAGGGAGGGGGAGAGGGAGAGTGGGGGAGTGTGGGGGAGAGAGAGGGGAGAGTGGGGGGAGAGAGAGGAGAGAGAGGCGGACAGAGGGAGGGGGAAGAGGGAGGGGGACAAAGAGTGGAGGGAGAGAGAGAGGGGGAGAGAGAGGGGGAGAGAGGGAGGGGCGAGAGAGTGCGGGTAGAGAGTGGGGTGAGAGTGAGGGAGGGAGAGAGAGGAGGAGAGGGAGGGTGGAGAGAAGGGGAGGGGAGAGAGGAGTTAGAGGGGGAGAGTGGGGGGAGAGAGGGGATAGTCGGGGGAGAGAAAAGGAGACAGTGGGGGACAGAGGGAGGGGGAGAGAGAGGGGGGAAGAGAGATGGGGAGAGAGAGGGGGAGAGTGGGGGAGAGAGTGGGGAGTGTCGGGGTGGAGAGATAGAGGATAGAGTGAGGGAACGGGGAGAGGGCCAGAGGGAGGGGGACAGAAGGGGGGGAGAGAGCATCGAGAGAGAGAGAGGGAGATAGAGGGGTGAGAGAAGGGGTAGAAAGAGGGGGAGAGAGAGAGGGGAGAGGGTGGAGGAGGGAGCGGGTTATGGAGGAAGGGAGTGAGAGAGAGGGGAGAGATAGTGGGGAAGAGAGAGTGGCAAAGGGAGTGGAGGGAGAGAGAGGGGGAAGAGAGAGAGGGGGAGAGAAGGAGGGGAGAGAGAGTAGGTGACAGAGTGGGAGAGAGAGTAAGTGAAGAGAGAGGGGAGAGAGAGAGTCAGGGGTAGCGAGAGGAGGTGCGAGAGAGAGGTGCCGAGAGAGGGGCTGAGAAAGACGGTAGAGAGAGGGAGGGGGGGCGAGAGGGGGAAGAGAGAGAGGCGGTAGAGAGAGACAGAGAGGGGGAAGTGAGACAGAGAGGGAGAAGAGTGACACGGAGTGGGAGAGAGGGGGAGAAGGAGGGAGTGAGTGAGGGAGGGAGAGTGAGGTGACAGAGTGAGGGGCAGAGAGATAGGGGCGAGAGACGGAGGGCGAAAGTGGGAAGGAGAGGAGACAAGGGAGAAGGGGCAAGGGAGAGGGGGAGAGAGAAGGAGAGAGATAGTGAGAGGGAGAGGGGAGAGAGGAGAGAGAGGGCAGGAGAGAGGGGCCAGAGAGCGGGGGGAGAAAGTGGGGGAAGAGAGATGGGGAGAGTGTTGGGGTGAGTGAGGTGGGTGAGAGAGAGAAGAAGAGAGAGGGGAGGGAATGGGTGGGAGAGAGAGAGGGAGAGAGAGAAGGGGTGAGAGAGGGGGAGAGGGGGAGGCGGGGAGAGTGACGGGAAAGAGGGGGGAGATTGGGATAGAGGGGGAGGGAGAGGAAGATGCGAGGGAGGGGCAGAGAGGCCGACAGAGAGGGGGTGAGAGCGAGGGAAGAGATTGGGGGAGTGAGAGGCGGAGAGAGAGAGGGAGAGGGAGGGGGAGAGAGAGAAGGGGAGAGAGACGATGAGAGCGACGGGGAGAGGAGGAGAGACGGGGAGAGAGAGTGGAAAGGAGAGAAAGGGGGGCGAGGGAGGTGGAGAGAGGGGGACAGAAAGAGGGTGAGAGTGGGGGGAGAGAAAGAGGAGAGTGAGATAGTGAGAGAGGTAGGGAGTGAGAGACGGAGAGAGAGAGAGGCGGGAGATTAAGGCGACAGAGTTAGTGAAGAGCTGGGGGGAGAGAGAGTTTGAGGGGTAGAGAGAGAGGGTGAGCAGGGTAAAGAGAGATGGAGGTAGAGAGTGAGGATGAGAGAGTGGGGAGAGAGAGTGGGTGAAGAGAAAGTGGGGGAGAGAGAGTTGGGGGAGAGAGTGGAGGGAGAGAGAGTGGAGGAGAGTTAGGTGACAGCGTGGGAGAGAGATTTAGAGAAGAGAGAGAGGGGAGATAGAGAGAGAGGGATAGAGAGAGGGGGTGAAGAGAGAGGTGCTGAGAGAGGCGCTGAGAGAGACGTTAGAGAGAAGGGGAGAGAGAAGGAGAGAGAGGACGGGGAGAGTGGGGAGAGAGAGGAAAGAGAGACAGGCAGTAGAGAGAGATCGAGAGGGGGAAGAGAGACAGGGAAGGGAGAAAGGGGGAGAGAGAGTGGGAGAGAGAAGGGGGAGAGAGGGGGTGAGAGAGGGAGGGAGTGAGATAGGGAGGGAGAGTGATGTGACAGAGTGAGGGGAGAGAGAGGAGCAGAGAGAGGGGCAGAGAGATAGGGGTGAGAGAAGGAGGGCGAAAGGGGATAGGAGATGAGGCAAAAGGGGATAGGAGATGAGGCAAGGGAGAAGGGGCAAGGGAGTGGGGGAGAGCGAAGGAGAGGGAAGGAGAGAGACGGGGGAGAGAGGGAGGGAGAGCGAGGGGGGAGAGAGGGGAGAGAGGGTGGAAGAGAGGGAGCAGAGAGCGGGGGGAGAAAGTGGTGGAAGAGAGATGGGGAGAGCGTGGGGTGTGTGTGAGGGCGTGAGAGAGAGGGAGAAAGAGGGGAGGGAGTGGGTGGGAGCGAGAGAGGGAGAGAGATGGAGGGGGAGCGAGGGAAGAGAGAGGGGATGGAGGGCAGGAGAAGAGGGGGCAGAGAGCGGGGGGAGAAAGTGGGGAAGCGAGATGGGGATATTGTGGAGGTGAGTGAGGGGGGTGTGAGAGGGGAGGGAGTGGTGGGGGAGAGTGTGTGTGAGAGAGAGGGAAAGAGGGATGGGGAGATAGCGGGGGAGAGAAAGGGGGAGAGATAGAGGGGGAGAGAGAGGGCGAGAGAGAGAAAGAGAGGGTGAGAGAGGGGAAAGAGGGGAGAGAGGGGTGTGAGAGAGAGGGCAGAGAGTGGAGGAGAGAGTGGGGGGCGAGAGAGGGGTAGAGAGAGGGAAAGCAGGAGTGGGAGAGAGGTGGAGAGAGAGGGGAGAGAGACGGGTAGATTGACGGGGAGGGGAGAGAGACAGGGGTAGAGAGAGGGGGCGAGAGGAGGTGGTGATAGAGGTGGCGAGAGCGCGGGAGGGGGTGAGAGAGGGGGCAGAGAGAGAGTGTGTGAAGAGAAAGGGGAGAAGAGAAAACGGGAGAGTGTGAGGGACAGAGCGTGGGAGAGACGGGAGAGAGGGTTAGAGAGAGAGCGGACGAGAGGGAGGGAGGTGGTGAGGGAGTGGTGGTGAGAGAGCGGGGGGTGAGAGAGCGGGGGTGAGAGTGAGGGCAGACAGTGGGGGAGAGAGAGGGGGAGAGCGTGGGGGGGAGAGAGAGAGTGAGGGAAGAGGGTGGGGAGAGAGGGGGGGAGAGAGAGGGGGAGAGCGAAGGAAGGGGGAGAGACGGAGGGAGAGAGAGACGGAGGGAGATGAAGTGAGCGAAGAAGCGGGTTCGAGAGGGGGCAGAATTGGCGTGAGAGAGGGGGGAGAGAGCGCGGGGAGAGAGAGGGAAGAGAGATGGGGAGAGTGAGAATGAGAAGAAGAGCGAGAGAGAGAGGGGGAGGGGTGGGGAAGAGAGAGAGAGTGCGAGAGAGAGGGGTAGAGAGAGGGGAGAGAGAGAGAAGGGTGGAGTGAGAGGGGGCGAGAGAGGATGGCGAGTGAGGGGAGTGAGGCGGGGGTGAGAAAGCGGGCGAGAGAGGGAGAGAGAGGGGAGAGAGATAGGGGAGGGGGGGAGTAGAGAGAACAGGGAGAGAGAGGGGAGAGAGAGGGGGATAAGGAGGGGTGAGATAGAGAGTGGGAGAGAGAGAGGGGGAGAAAGGGCAGAAAGAGAGAGAATGAGGAGAGAAAGGGGAAGAGAGAGCGGGAGAGCGAGGGGAGAGAGGGGGAGCGACTGGAGAAGAGAATGGGGAGTGAATGGGGGAGAGAGTGGGGAAGAGGGGGCAGAGAGAGAGTTTGAGGAAGTGGAGAGAGAGGGGCTGGAGAGTGGGGGGGAGTGAGTGGTGGAAGTGAGTGTGGGGAGGGGAGTGAGAGAGGTGGTAGAGAGTGAGGGAGAGGGTGGGGGATAGAGTGGGGGAGAGTGAGAGGGTGAGAGACGGAGGGAGTGAGACAGGGAGAGAGAGGGGAGAAGGTTCGGTGACAGAGTTGGGAGAGAGTTAGTGAAGAGAGGAGGGAGAGAGAGTGAGGGGTAGAGAGAGAGGCTGAGAGTGCGGGGAGAGCGAGGCAGTGAGAGGGAATGAGAGGGGGAGGGAGAGTGAGGAGACAGAGTGAGGGGAGAGAGGGAAGGGCGGAGAGAGAGTGGGTCGAGAGAGGGGTGCGAGAGAGGGTGAGAGGGAGGGAGAGAAGGCAGTGGAGAGAATGAGGGGAAGTGAGGGAATGCAGAGAGAGTGGGTTGAGAGAGGGGGAGAGAGGAGAGAGAAAGTAGAAAGAGAGGGAGAAAGAGGGAGTGATGAGGGAGAGGCCGTGAGAGAGAGAGAGGGGGAGAAGAGACGGGAGAGAGAGGGGGAGAGAGAGGGGGGAGAGAAAGAAGGGAGAGAGAGAGGGTGGAGAAAGAGAGAGGGGGAGAGTGGGGGCGAGAGATTGGGGCGAGAGATTGGGGCGAGAGAGGGAAAAAGAGAGAGTGGGAGAGGGAGGGGAGAGAGAGAGGGGGAGAGAGAGAGTGGGTGGGGAGAGAGTGGGGGAGAGAGAGTGGGGAGAGAGAGGGGGAGAGAGAGGGGGATAGGGGAAAGAGGGCGCGAGGGGGGAGAAAGGGGGAAGAGGTGGCGAGAGAGAGGGATTAGAGAGGTTTGAGTGAGGGGAAAGTCAGAGAGGGGGGAGAGAGTGGGGAGAGAGAGGGGAGATGGAGAGAGGGGAGACGGAGAGAGGGGGAGACAAAGAGAAGGGAGAGAGAAGATGGAGGGGGGAGAGAGAGAGAAAGGTTAGAGAGACAGGGATAGATAAGTGCAGTAGTGAAAAGGCAAAAAAAAAGAGAGGGGGAGAGAAGTGGGGTAAGAGAGACGGCGAGGAGAGGGGGACAGAGGGAGTGGGAGAGAGAGAAGGCCGAGAGAGTGGGGGAGAGCGAGTAAGGGAGAGTGAGTGGGTAGAGATAGAGACAGAGGGGGGAAAGAGAGAGCGGGGAAGAGAGAGGGGGAGAGAGAGAGGAGGAGAGAGGGGGTAGTGAGGGAGGAGTGAGAGGTGAGAGAGAAGTGAGAGAGAGGGGAGAGAGAGAGGGAGAGTGAGGGGGAGAGAGAGGGGGAGAGATAGATGGAGAGAGAGAGTGTGGTGCGGGGAGAGAGGGGAGAGGTGGAGAGAGAGGGGAGAATGAGAGCGGACGAGAGAGTGGTGGCGAGAGCGGGATGGGCAAGATTGGTGGTTGAGAGTGGGGGCCGCGACAGAGTGGGGGAGAGACAAGGGGCGAGAGAGAGAGGGGGGAGAGAGGGGAGAGATGGGGGAGAGAGTGGGGAAGAGACTGGAGGAGAGAATGGGGGAGTGAATGGTGGGAGAGAGTGGGGAAGAGGGGGCAGAGAGAGAGGGAGGAGGGGGAGAGAGGGGCTGGAGAGTGGGGCGAGTGAGTGGGAGAAATGAGTGTGGGGAGAGCGTGTGGAAGAGGGGGTAGAGAGTGAGGGAGAGAGTGGGGAATAGAGTGGGGGAGAGTGAGAGGGTGAGAGACAGAATGTGAGAGAGAGGGGAGAAGGTTCGGTGACAGAGTGGGGAGAAAGTTAGTGAAGAAAAAAGGGGAGAGAGAGTGAGGGGTAGAGAGAAGGGGTAGAGAGAGAGGGTGAGAACGCGGGGAGAGCGAGGGAGTGAGAGGGAATGAGAGGGGGAGGGAGAGTGAGGTGACAGTGTGAGGGGAGAGAGGGAAGGGCAGAGAGAGAGAGGGGGTCGAGAGAGTGGTGCGAGAGAGGGAGAGAGGGAGGGGAGAGAAGGGAGTGGAGAGATCGAGGGGAAGTGAGGGAAGGGACAGAGAGTGGGCTGAGAGAGGGGGAGAGAGGGGGAGAGAGACAGAGGAGAAAGAGAGGGAGAGAAAGGAAGTGGGGAAGGAGAGGGGGTGAGAGAGAGGGCGGAGAGAGTGAGGGGGAGAGAGTGGGGCGAGAGATTGGGGCGAGAGAGGGGGAAAGAGAGAGGGGTAGAGGGAGGGGGGAGAGAGAGGTGGAGAGAGAGAGGGTGGGAAGCGTGCGGGGGAGAGCGAGTGGGGAGAGAGAGGGGGAGGGGGGTACAGAGAACGAGTGCGGAGAGAGGGGGAAGAGGTGGTGAGAGAGCGGTATGAGAGAGGTTGGAGAGAAGGGAAAGTCAGAGAGCGGGGGAGAGAGTGGGCAGCGAGAGGGGGAGATGGAGAGAGGGGAGATGGAGAGAGGGGAGATGAAGAGAGGGGAGAGAGAAGATGGAGAGGAGAGAGATAGAGGGGAGAGAGACGAGAGAGAGAGAAAGGGTAGAGAGACAGGGGTAGATAAGTGCAGCAGTGAAAAGGATAAAAAGAGAGGGGGAGAAGTGGTGTGAGAGAGACGGCGAGTGAGGTGGACAGAGGGAGTGGGAGAGACAGAAGGGGAGAGAGGGAGTGGGAGAGAAGGAGGGCGGGGAGAGTGGGGGAGAGTGAGTAAGGGAGAGTGAGTGGGTAGTGAGAGAGACAGAGGGGGAGAGAGAGGGGAGAGAGAGGGGGAAGAGAGAGGGAGTGAGAGGGAATAAGAGGGGAAGGGAGAGTGAGGTGACAGAGTGAGGGGAGAGTGGGAAGGGCAGAGAGAGAGGGGGTCGAGAGAGGTGTGAGAGAGAGGGTGAGAGGGAGGGAAGAGAAGGGAGTGGAGAGAACGAGGGGAAGTGAGGGAAGGCAGAGAGAGTGGGTTGAGAGAGGGGGGAGAGAGACAGAGGAGAAAGAGAGGGAGAGAGAGGAAGTGGGGAGGGAGAGGGGGTGAGAGAGAGGGGGAGAGAGAGGGGGAGAGAGGGGGAGTGAGAGGTGAGAGAGAGATGAGAGAGAGAGGGAGAGAGAGAGGGGAGAGAGAGAGGGGGAGAGAGGGGGGAGAGAGAGGGGACGAGGGAAGGGGGCGAGAGCGGGGACGGAGAGAGATGGGAGAGAGAGAAGCAGGGGAGAGACAATGGTGGTGGAGCGAGAGATGTAGGCAAGAGAGAGAGATGGTGGAGAGAGAGGTGAGTGAGAGAGAGGTGGGGGTGAGAGAGATGGGGAAAGAGATCGAGGGGAAGAGAGAGAGGGGAAGAAAGAGAAGGGGAAAGAGAGAGAGAGGGAAGAGAGAGAAGGGCAGAGAGAGGGAGGGCAAAAGAGGGTAGGGGACAAGGGAAAGGGTCAAGGCAGAGGGTGGAGAGGGGAGGGGGGTGAAAGAGCGGGGAGAGAGAGGGGAGAGAGTGAGGAGAGAGACGGGGAGAGTGACGTGGATGGGGGAGACACGGGGAGAGAAAGGGCGCGGGAGACGAAGTGGGCGAGGGAGGTGGTTCGAGAGGGGAACAGCATTAGGGTGAGAAAGGGGAGAGATGTGGGGAGAGTGAGAGTGAGGGGGAGAGAGAGAGAGAGGAGAGAGAGGGGAGAGTGGAGGCGCGAGAGGGGGCGAGAGAGGCGGACGAGAGGGGGGCGTGAGGGCATGAGAGAGAGGGAGAGAGAGAAGGTGCGAGAGAGAGGGGTAGAGAGAGAGGGGGAGGGAGAGAGGTTGAGACAGAGGGGCAGTGAGAGGGGAGAGAAGGGAAAGAGAGGGGACGGGGACGAGAGCGGGGAGAGAGAGAGGTGGGAGAGAGAGAGAAGCGGAGGAGAGACAATGCTGGAGGAGAGAGAAATGTAGGCGAGAGAGAGGTGGGGGAGAGAGAGAGGTGAGTGAGAGAGAGGTGGGGTGAGAGAGGTGGGGAAAGAGAGAGAGGGGAAGAGAGAGAGGAGGAAAGAGAGAGAGGGGAAGAGAGAGAAGGGCAGAGAGAGGGAGGTGAAAAGAGGGGAGTAAGGCCAACGGAGAGGGGTCAAGGGAGAGGGCGGAGAGAGGAGGGGGAGAGAGGGGGGGAGAGGGGGAGAGAGAGGGGGAGAGAGCGGGGATAGAGAGAGCGGGGAGAGAGCGTGGGAAGAGAGGGGAGAGAGGGGGAGAAGGGGAGAGAGAGTTGGGGAGAGAGAGGGGGCAAGGTAGGGGGAGAGAGAGAGGTGAGTGAAACGGGCAGAGAGAGGGGAGAAAGAGAGGGGAAGGGAGAGGGGGGAGCAAGTGGGAAAGCGAGGTGCGAGAGACGGGGACAAGCGAGAGAGGCAGACAGAGAGGGTGTGAGAGAGAGGTGAGGGAGAGGGGGAGAGAGAGAGGCGAGAGAGAGAGGCGAGAGAGAGGGGGAGAGAGGGCGGGGAGATTGAGTGGGGGAGTGAGTGAGGGATTGAGTGTGGGAGAGAGTGCGTGTAGAGAATCTGGGGAGAGTGGGGAGAGAGGGGGTAAAGAGTGGGGGAGAGAGGGGGAGGGAGTGAGAGGGGGAGGGAGAGTGAGGTGACAGAGTGAGGGGGTTGAAAGAGGGGGCGAGAGAGGGGGAGAGAGGAAGGGGAGAGGGAGGGGTTGAGACAGGAGGCAGAGAGAGAGAGAATGGGGAGAGAGGGGGAGAGAGGGGGGAGAAAGAGAAAGGTGAGAGAGTGAGGCAAGAGAGGGGGCAAGACATGGGGAAAGAGAGAGAGGGAGAAAGAGAGAGAGAGAGCGAAGGGGAAGCGATAGAGGGTGGGGAAAGAGGGGTGGGAGAAAGGGGGAGGGGGAAGACAGAGGGGAAGACAGAAAGCAGGGGAGAGAGCGGGGAAGAGAGGGGGAGATGGAGATAGAAGAGACGGAGAGAATTGAGAGGGAAGATGGAGAGGGGAGAGACAGTGGAGTGCAAGAGGAGAGAGAGCGGAGAGAGAGAGACGTGGTAGAGAGACAGGGGTAGAGAGACGGGAGTATTGAGAAGGATAAAGAGAGAGAGTGGAGAGAGAAGGGGGCGAGGAGGGCGAGAGAGGGGGACAGAGGGAGTGGGAGAGAGTGAGGGGAGAGAGAGTGGGAGAGAGAGAGGAGAGAGAGGTGGTGAGAGAGAGAAGTTAGGGCGATAGTGAGGTAAGTGAGAGAGAGGTAAGTAAGAGAGTGGTGGGGGAGAGAGAGGTGGGGAAAGAGAGAGAGGAGGAAGAAAGAGCGAGGGAAGAGAGAGGGGAAGAGAGAGAGGGGGAAGATAAGGGGAGAGATAAGGGGGAGAGATAAGGCGGAGAGACTGGGGGAGAGATTGGGGAGAGATTGGGGAGACGTACCGGGAGAGATAGGGGAGAGAGAAGGGGAAAGAGAAGGAGAAAGAGAAGGGTAAAGAGAACGGGAAAAATAGGGGTGAGATAGGGGTTAGAGAGAGATGGATTAGAGAGAGCGAACGGGAGAGAAAGGGGTCGAGTGCAGGGGTCGAGAGAGGGGGTCGAGAGAGTGGGTCGAGAGGGGGAGAGTGAGGGGAGGGGGGAGAGAGGGGTGAGAGCGCGGGGGAGAGAGAGTGGGGAGAGAGGGTGGGGAGAGAGAGAGTGGGGGAGAGAGGGGGCAGAGAGGGGGCAGAAATGGGGGAGAAAATGAGAGCGAGTGGAGAGAGAGAGTGACGGGTGAGAGATAGGGAGAGCAAGGTGTGAGCAAGAGAGACGGGCGAGAGGATGGCGAACGAGAGACAGAGAGAGGTGCAAGTGTGAGTGTGAGTGAGGGGATGGAAATGAGAGAGAGTCTGAGAGATCGAGAGAGAGTGTGTAATAAGGGGACAAGAGAGAGAAAGAGAGAGAGAGAGAGAGAAAGATGGAAAGAGGGGGAGAGCGAGATAGGGAGAGATACAAGGTGAGCTGGAGAGAGAGGGACGTGAGTGAGAGGCACGCAAGGGGGGAATGAGAGAGTCAGGTGAGAGAGAGGGATGAGGTTGAGAGTGAGTGAGTGGGTGAGAGAGAGAGTGAGTGAGGGGAAGAGAGATAGAAAGAGAAGTTGAGAGGGGCTGAGAGAGAGAATGAGAGTGAGACGGTGAGAGATAGATAGTGAGGGAGTGAGAGAGGGGATCGAGAAAAAGCGACAGAGAGTCTGAGAGAGAGAGAGATGTCTCAGGAAGGACCAGTACAGCAGAGGTGAAAGCAGGTCCCTCACCAGATGATGTGAATGAAACCTAGAATGTAGCAGTACCTTACCCAGCTCTGTGTCTATGTCCTGTCTTCCGGGTCTGAATACAGAAGGTCACTAACCCCTCCCTGTGCTGTTTACTGTGAGTGATCTTACCGGCTGCAGAATTTACTGAAGGCTCCAGATCTCCCTCTCCGTCTCTCTCTGGCTGACCAATCGTCTTTGATGTGGTTATGGACGAGACAGGAGTTAGGAATTCGGCTGAGACAGGAACATCCTGATGACCTACAGGAGACAGGGAAACAGACGGAATGGGAAGTTAGACGGATGCAGTGAGGGTTACACATGGAGGATCTGGAAAATCCCTGTCTCCATCCCTGGCATGTGCTGCTGTGTCTCTCTGGAATGGGAATTCCACTGGCTCAGGATCTGGAGTAGCTGCAAGAGTGAGAGGCACTGACAGAGGCAGCAATTAGACACACACAGTGAGGGATACCACATGGAGATATACTGAGTGATATCACCAGAGTGCAGGAAGGTATCAGGATCACACAATGGTCATGATGAAACGGTTGTGATTCATGGTGCACGAGGATCAGTACTCACTGACAGGTGAGCTACGAGTGGGACAGGTGATGGCCTCGTGCTATTCTCACCTTACTGTTCATCCAGATGTTAATGCCGGTGTCCAGTATAACCCATCTAACTGCTTAATATCCTTTTAGGAAGGAAATCTGTTATAGACAGCGGGTCTGGCCAGGCCCAGACCCAGAACGATGGGGTTGACTCTAAACTGCTCTCTGTAATGATCCAGCAAGGCACTCAGCTCAAGGGCAGCTCGGGTGGGCATGCGATGCTGGCCAGCCAGAGACAGCAACATCACATGAGTGAATTAAACATAACACTGCTGGGAGCAGTGTCCAGGCCAATCATGTCGGTAAGCTCATGGACAGGACTGTAAACTGACAGAGAGGATGCAGGGACAGGGTTCAGGTGAAAGGAGCTTGCCAAATCAAAACAGAAATGGCAATATAGCTGAAGACAAGCAGAAAGGAACAGGAAGAGACAGAGTTTAACTGAAACTGTACATCAGTGAATTGGACTGTGACAAGAAATTGTGGAAAGAGTCAATCGTAATGTTCTTTTTTGGATTGACAAAGTCTCTGCAATAAGGTGGATGGACTGTGGCACAGAGATAAATGAGATTTAGTGCTGACAAGGTGAATAAAAGGTGGAACATGAATATTTTATTGTACACCTTATTGAGGGGTCTCAGGGAGTGCAGGATGGGTAACCCTTACAGTAATGAGTAACAAAGGCATTACAGAGAAAGCATTTGGCCTCAGATGATGAAGCTGAATCAGTCTGAATGCAGATTCTGGGTAACACGTGTCAAAAACACAAGCAGGAGAACAGTTTAGAGGCTGCCCAACAGCATGTCATTGTTCAACCCTGTTACACATTCCAATGTATTCCTGTGTAATACAAAGGCACTGTGATAATTCTGGGAGACTTCAGTCTTTGTATAATCTGGGACAGTCACATCGGCAAAAGTGATGTTCTCCGAACTCCTCTTTGGATGTTTCTGTCAGTGATTCTTTGAATAACACGTTGTGCAAACGTCCAGGGATGTGACGATCTCAGATGGACCGTTGGGTGATGACGCTGAGTGAAGGAGTAATGTCACACTGAGATATCCTCTGGGAAATTGTAGTATCGTGGAATTCAGAGAGATGATGGGTTTTTAAAGTGACCATAAAGCACACCCTACAATCACAACCAAAGCCATTGACACGTGTTTGAGAGGGGAACTGACCAAGGTAAACAGGGAAAACAGTGAAGTGTATGGCTGGTAATGGACAGTGGAAAACATTTACAGACATAGAGATGGACAGCACAGAATCAGACCCTTCGGTCCTACTCATCCACGTCACCCACATATCCTAACATAATCTCATCACATTTGCCAGCACTTGGCCCAAATCTCCCTCAACTCTTCCTGTTCGTATACCCATCCAGATGCCTTTTAAATGCAGTAATTGTACCAGTCTCCACCACTTCATCTGGCAGGTCATTCCACACACGCAACACCCTCCACATCAAAACGTTGCCCCTTAGGTTCCTTTTATATTTTTCCCCTCTCACTCTCAACCTAGGCCCTCCAGTTCTGGACTCCCCACCCCAGGGAAAAGACCTTGTCTGTTAAACCTAACCATTCCTCTCATAGCTTTATAATCCTCCATATGGGTTACCCCTCGGTCTCGGACATTCCAGGGAAAACACCCCCAGCCCATTTAACCTCTCCCTTTAGCTGAAATCCTCCAATCCTGTCAGCGTCTTTGCAAATCTTTTCTGAACCCTTTCCATTTACACAACATCATTCCGATAGGGAGGAGACAAGAATTGCACGCAATATGCCAAAACTACCTTATCCAATGTCCTGTACACCCAGAACATGACCTACCAACTCCTCTACTCAATGCACTGATCAGTAAACGCAAGCATACCAAACTCCTTATTCACTATCCTGTCAACACACAATTCTCCTTTCAAGGAACAATGAACCTGCACTCCAAGATCTCTTTGTTCAGAAACACTCCCTGGGACCTTAACATTAAGTGTATCAGTCCTGCGAAGAGTTGCTTTCCCAAAAGGCAGCACCTCCCATTTGTCTAAATGAAGTCCCATCTGCCACTCCTCAGCCCATTGGCCCATCAGTTCACCATCCCATTATAATGTGAAGTAACATTCTTCACTGTCCACTACAACTACAATTTTGGTGTCATCTGCAAACTTACTAACTATACCTGCTGTGTTCACATTCAAATCATTTATATAATTAATGGAAAGTAGTGAACGCAGCACCGATCCATGTGGCACTCCACTGGTCACAGGTCTCCAGTCTGAAAAGCAACCCTCCTCAACCACCCTCTGTCTTCTACCTTCGTGCCAGTTCTGCATCCAAATGTCTGGTTTTCCCTGTATTCCATGAGATTTGTCATTGCTCTCCAATCTCCCATGTGGAAACATTTCAAACACCTTACTGAAGTACATATCACTCACATCCACCGTGCTGCCCTTTTGTTACTTCTTCAAAAAACTCAATATCTTGAGACATGATTTCCCAGGCACAAAGCAATGCTGACTATCCCCAATTACATATTGCCTTTCTAAATACATGTAATTCCTGTCCCTCATGTATCCGTCTCTCAATGTGCCCATGACTGACGACAGGCGAACCAGTCTGTTGTTCCCTGGCTTGTCCTTACCACCCTTCTTAAACAGTGGCACCACGTTAGTCCAACCTCCAGTCTTCTGGTACCTCACCTGTGACTATCAATGATACAAATATCTCAGCAAGGGGCCCAGCAGTCACTTACCTAGCTTCCCACAGAGATCGAGAGTATACCTGATCAGGTCCTGTGGAGTTATCCACCTTTAAACATTTCAAGACATCCAGCACCTCCTCCTCTGTATATCTGGACATTTTGCAAGATGACATAATCTATTTCCCAATGCTATTTCCCAAACCATCATTCTATTCTATATCATCCATGTCCTTCTCTACAGGAAATGTTTGTTTAGTATCTCCCTCATCTCCTGCAGCTCCACGTGCAGGCTGCCATGATCTTTGGGCACTGTCCTTTATGGATTTATAAAAACATTTTGGATTCTCCTTAAACCTATTTGCCAAACAATCTCATGTCCACCTTTTTCCCTCCTGATTTCCCTCTATCCCTACACAGCACTGCAGTCAGCCCCTCCCTGACTGATCTCAAACCAACACGGCACTCACCCCCTCCCTGACTGATCCCTACACAACACTGCAATCTCCCCCTCCCTGACTAATCCCTACCCAACACTACACTCACCCCCTCCCTGACTGATCCCTACCCAACACTGCACTCACCCCCTCCCTGACTGATCCATACCCAACACTGCAACCTCCCCCTCCCTGACTAATCCTTACCCAACACTGCAATCTCCCCCTCCGTGACTGATCCCTCCCCAACGCTGTAATCTCCCCCTCCCTGACTACTGATCCCTACTCAACACTGTAATCTCTCCCTCCTTGACTGATCCCTACCCAACACTGCAATCCTTAGTGATACCTACACAACTCTGCACTCACCACTCCCCCCCCCCCCCCCCGTAGGTTAGATCGCATGGAATCCAGGGGGCATTGGCAAACTGGATACACAATTGGCTTGATGGTAGGAAGCAGAGAGTAACAGTCAGCCTGGAGGACTGTGAATAGTGGTGTGCCTCAGTGGTCATAGGATCATAGAATCCCTCCTCTGTGGAAACAGGCCCTTCGGCCCAACAAGTCTACTGGCCCTCTGAAGATTATTCCAGCCAAACGCATTACCCTACCCTGTTACTCTACATTTACCTCTGACTAATGCAACTTACTTGCACATCCATGAACACTATAGGCAATTGAGCATGGTCAATTTACCTGACCTGTCTATCTTTGGACTGTGTGAGGAAACCGGAGCACCCAGAGGAAACCCACGCAGACATGAAGAGAACGTACAAACCCAGTTGGGGTGTCATAGTGGCTCCGTGGTTGGCACTATGCCTCACAGTGCCAGGGACCCGGGTTGGACCCCAGCCCTCGGTGACTGTCTGTGTGGAATTTGCACATTCTCCCTGTGTCTGCGTGGGTTTCCTCTGGGTGCTCCGGTTTCCTCCCACAGTCCAAAAATGTGCAGGTTAGATGAATTGGCCAGACTAAATTGTCCATAGTGCTCGGTGCATTCGTCCAGGGTAAACCTTGGGCAGGGAGAATGGCTCTGGCTGGATTACTCTTCAGCAGGTCGGTGTGGTTTGTTGGGCCAAATGGCCTGTTTCCATACTGGAGGAAATCAAACCCTAACAGGATCTAACCCACACAGACCATCCTGTGAGGTTGGAATTGAGCCCAGATCCACGGTGCTGTGAGGCAGCAGTGCTAACCACTGAACCACTGTGCCACTGAGCTCGTCAGTGCTGGGCCCATTGCTGTTTGTTATCTTGATCAATGATTTGGATGAGGATGTTTTAGGCATGATTAGTAAGTTTGTAGATTACACTAAAATAAGTGAGGAAGGTTCTCAGAAATTGCAACAGGGCCTTGATCAGCTTGGGAATTGGGCTTAGAAATGGCAAATGGAGTTTAATACAGACAAGGGCGAGATCTCGCATGTTGGAAAGTCACATCAAGCCAGGGGTTATCATGGTGAATGGTAGGGCCTGAAGGAGTGTATTGGAACAGAGGGAGTTAGATTCCAGGTGCACGGTTCTCTGAGAGTGGAGTCACAGGGAGACAGGGCAGTGAAGTAGGCCTTTAGCACACTGGGCCTTTCATCAGTCAGGGCATTGAATATCGAAGTGGGGAAGTTGTGTTGTAGTTGTGCAGGATGTTAGTGAGGCCGCACTTGGAATATTGTGTTCAGTTTTATCCTCCTTGCTATACAAAAGTTGTTATTAAACTGGAAAGAGTGCAGAAGAAACTTGCAAGGATGTTGCCAGAACTCAACTAGACAGATATAGAGAGAGGTTGGACAAGCAAGGACATTTTCTTTCGTGTGTAGGAGACTGAGGGGTGTCCTTATAGAAGTGTTTAAGATGATGGGAGGCATGGTTAGGTGAATGCACTCAGTCTTTAAACAAGGCTTGGGACATCGAGGATGAAAGGGCATCGGTTTATGTTGAAAGGGGAAGATTAAAAGGGAACCTGAGGGACAATGCTTTTCCCCAGAGGGTGGTACACATACGGAATGAACTACCAGTGCAAGTGGTCAAGGAGGATACATTTAATAACATTTAAAAGGCACTTGGACAAATACATGGAGAGGAATGCATTGGAAGGATATGGGTCAAGTGCAGGGAAACGGGGTTAGTGTGGATGGGCCAGTTTGGACCAAAGAGCCTGTCTCCATGCTGTAGAACTCTACAACACCTTGAACATACCCCGCTGTCCCATAATACAGAAGTGGCCAAAGCAATAGGAACACGAGCCTGTACAAATGTGAAACAGTCCTGTAGAATTTGGCAGGAACCCAGCCTGGTCTTGCAGTGAATGATTCCTGGCACAGGAGCTGCGGTGAGAAGCCCATAGAGCACTGGGGAAGGAAGCTGGAAAGTTCACTCCACTCCGATAGCCTGGAGGACCCCCGGCTGCGATAAGGCAACTGGGATCCGGTCACCCCAGGGAAACCTACAGCTGTGACAGAGCTAGCTCTCTGACACAATAAGCTGGACAGAACGTTGCAGGAAAATGTCACCCACATGGGACTATTCCAGTTACAATTGGGAAGAGCCCAGTCCAGTGAAAGGAGGGTCTCTGGGATGGGGAGGCAGCCTCAGGTTACATTCACAATCTGGAAGGACAGTGTATGAGCTCCAAGCAGCTGCATGGGTCCTGTACACCTGCCACACGGAGCAATACACATCAGGCCCTAGTAGGAGGTGCCAGGAGCAAATACAATCCCTAGGGAACTAGGGCTCCTCCCAGAATGGGATAATGTGTGCCTTTGGGGTTCTACCTCCCCAGGGAGATAATGACAGGCTCCACACTGACACATCCACACCCGCTCACAGATGGGGATTCCCACTGCCTGTCTCCCAGGTAACTGCACCTTTTGCCCCCAGCCCTGAGCCACAGCCGAACTCAGATTCCATGAATCATGTGGTTACCCAGTATAAAGCAGCTTATGGTCTCACTCCGTACACAACAGCCATTCCAGGCACCCAGCCGGTGGGCAGCACCAAAAACATCCCGTCTCTGGCACAGATACATGTTTGGATGAGATTGACTGACAGTCTGTCATACACAGAGAGGATGTTGAGGAGCAAACCAAATGAACCGCCATGTGCCTTAGTCCAGCAGGCCATTCAGCCCTCCCTGAGGGCCAACAGCTAGGGAGGGGCATCCATGATGAGATGAAGGCAGCGATCCTCACTGCTCGAGGGCAGGATAAGGCATATCCTGCAGAGGCGCTACATAACTGCAGAACAACAACCAGGGGAATGCCCGTCCCCTCCCCCCGTCAGCTTCACCCGGAGACTCTGGGTCCAATTTTTCTGGATTTCTGGGGATATGATCTGCATCTCTCTTAACGATGGGAAACTGGGCCCGACCCTTTGTCTCCCAGGTCTCAGAAAGGAGGAGGGACACCTGGGATTAGACCCCTCAATCGCGCCTGTAATGAGGCTTGAGCTCTCTGCTAATTAATTGCTGAATACGAAATAGACTTTAGGGATATCCACATTGTGTTTCAGGAGCACAGGGATCAGAAGCGATTGGTAGGGTTTCCCCAAGAATGGGTGCATGGTAGTAGGATACCAAGCACCCTGCCTGGACTAGGGGTCATGTTTGGAGAGTGATATCCCCAGGAACCCCACCAGGCAGAATTCCTCAGAAACAAAATTAAAAACGGGCTGTGACCAGGAGGGAAGGCTCCTCCCCAGCTTGTCCCACACATACCAGGCTCTCACAATGGACTAGGCATTAAACTCATAGGGAATTCCTTGTTCACGAACATTTATCACAAACTGACACTAATCATATTGAATGTATCAGGGATACAGTAATCAGAGTGGTGTCCTTCCCCATTAAAATAATCATGTTCCCAACTGACCCACAGGATAATGGGACAAAGGACAGGGAAATTTGAGGGAAAACACAGAACCCAGAAAAGTAATCAACAGACAAAAGAAAAGGGAACTCCTTAATGATTGAGCCACAGTATACGAGTCCACCCCCAGGGCGGGAGTGTTACCAGTCAGTACGTTGACTTGGCTAATTTGGAGAATAAACTCAGGATCCTGACCCAACAACTCTCTCATGCACCTGAGAAAGACTTAATACAAAAAACCCAGAGGAGACCATGGGACAACTCGTGGAGAATCAGGCTAACCATCACTTAGTGACCAAACCGGAGAGTCACGCCAACACGATTAACCAGATCATCCACGGCCCAATCAGAGACGATGGTGAGCACTAAAACCACACCCTGTGCAGTAACGGGATGATGAAACAGCTGAGGGAGGAGCTCAGGCAGGCCAGCCAAGGGAAAGTCCCATCCTGGGTTATTGACAAGCAGTGTAAATATTTGTTCCAGGAGAACACCCACACCAACGTCTCTCACTGTCAGTGACAGCAGCTCACCAAGGGCTGGGTTAATAACAGCTGTAAGGACACTCTCGGTGGGAAACCTGGGCTTGGTATGAGGGATTCCACTTAACCTAAGTGACCAAAGTTAGGGTGAATTCCAAATTATCGGAGTTGTATAAAAAAAGTATTTGGATGGGCTACCATGATTACCTCCCACTTACTGTGGAGATAGAGGGAACATTGACAGGGACCATACTTACGTAAATGGGAAGGAACAGGTCGTACCATGACATTCCCATAGCCTGTTATCCAAGAATTCGGCTCGTCTCCCATCGGCTGTGGTCCTAACCACACTCACCTTGATATATCTCGGGATACCGGTGGTTAGGATTGCAGGCTGCAACAGATGGGTACGATCACGGTGAATAATGCCTGGACACACCCCCAGGGGCTGGAAGGTAGATGGAACTCCCCGGGTGATCACCTTAGTTTCATTCATTTGCAGTGTTTGAGTGTTCCTGGCTGGGCCAGTATTGATTTCCTGCCCATAGTTGCCATTACGACAGATTGGCCATATTAATTTTCCCATTGTGTCAAGGGATATTCGGGCCAGCAGGAATAGCCATAGGAAATGCAGGGTTTCAGGGATATCATTGGGGAAGTGGGTCTGAGTTGGATTCTCTTCAGATGGCCATTGTGGACTCAATGGGCCGAACGGTCTGATTCTGTTCTGTCAAGATTTTATGATATCACTTATCAGCTATAAGACTTAGGGTGTAGTTTGCTCGTTGATAGGTTTGATATCCAGACGTTTCGTTACCTGGCTGGGTAGTATCATCAGTGGCGACCTCCAAGTGAAGCGATTAGACCATCGCTTTGGAAAACATACACAATGGCTTTTGCACAGACAGCTGGCTACTCTGACAACAAGCATAACCAGCTTTTAAAATTACATTTGTAATTTATTGCATAAGCTTCTTTTCTTTCCTTTCAAGTGGATGAGTTGGGGGAGATGTCACAACCTCCTGGCTAAAACACAGATAGACGGCCAAGGTTTATTGGCCAAGGAAATCTCCCAAATCACAAAACCTGCACACCAGGCACAGCGCAAACACAGCATAATGTACAAGGCAACATTTATTCTGGACAGACGTATCTACCAAACAAATGAGGGCACAGACAGGAAGGCACCGGGTCTTGCTACACAAAGAAACTAACAGCAACAAGCCATCCAAATGATTGGCAATGCTTCACACTATTAACGGACTCTCCTAATTGGCCAGAACGATAGAAAGTTCCTGAAAATCATCCAGAAATGAACAAAAACAGGGTTTATCTGCAGACTGATTGCCTGAATCTCTGGAGTCCTTCTGAGGAGACCAGTATGGGGCAAGAGACAGAGTCCATCTGACCATCCAGAGAGAGAAAGGGTGAGCGAAAACAGTTTCGCAGACCCAGAAACAGAACCAGAGAGAGAGAGAGAGAGAGAGAGAGAGACAGGCTGAAGCAAAACCCAGGGGCATGGGAGAAAGGGAATGTGAAAATCAATTGAGAGAGAGAGTTGGAACCAACTGGAATAACAAGTGTCACCCCTTCAGTCTGTCCATGTTTTAACTCCTCAGTCTTAGACTGATTTCCCCTTCTCTCCCTCTCTCTGTCCCCTCTCTCTCTATCCTTCTGTCTGTCTCTCTCTCTCTCACATACACACACTTTCTCTCACTCTCTCACTCTCCCTGTCTCTCTCTGCCCATCTTTCTCCCATCCCCCTTCCCCATCCCCACTCTCTCCATCTCTGTCTCTTATTCTCACCCTCCCTTTCGGTTTTTCGTTATTTCAGACCTGAAAGATCTCACCCAATTTTGTACCCCCTCAAAAATACGATGCCCTTCATTTTCACTGTCTTCCCAAATTTATACCCTTTCCCAAATATCTTCCCTCCCAAATAATTGCCTCACCAAATTAGCCCCCCTCAAATATTTTGCTGCCCCCAACATTGCTTTGAGCCCCACTCCGCGGGGCAGAGGGAAATGAGTGGAAAAGTGTGGAGTTGGAAAAGCCCAGCAGGTCAGGCCAGAACCGTCGACTCTCCTGGCTGACCCGCTGTGATTCCCCAGCTCCACACTTTGTAAATCTGACTTTCCAGCATGTGCAGTCCTCACTTTCTCACGCAGGTAAATGAGTCTGGGTTGACTGACTGGCCTATGGCTGTTTTAATGCACAGGAAGATCCCAGTCCCAGAATTATAGAAGGCTTGTATCACAGATTGAGTCCTTTCTGCCCATTCCCCCCTCCCACATTAAATGATCTTGTTCCTGTTCAGGATCCTCAGGATTGTCCCCTGAATGGCCTCACTGACTATCCTTTCTGTGGAGACCTCTTCGCCGTGTTGTGGTTCTGTTCGCCGAGCTGGGAAATTGTGTTGCAGACGTTTCGTCCCCTGTCTAGGTGACATCCTCAGTGCTTGGGGGCCTCCTGTGAAGCGCTTCTGTGATGTTTCCTCCAACATTTATTCTGATTTGCCTCTGCCACTTCTAATTGTAAGTTCCAGCTGTCCGCTGCATTGTCCGGTGTATTGGGTCCAGGACGATGTGTTTGTTAAACACACCAACCTGGACCCAATATACCAACCACTGCAGCGGACAACTGGAACTGACAACCGGAAGCGGTAGAGACAAATCACTATAAATGCCGGAGGAACCAACACAAAAGGGCTACACAGGAGGCTCCAAAGCACTGAGGATGTCACCTAGTCAGGGGTCGAAACGTCTGCAACACAAATTCCCAGCTCGGCGAACAGAACCACAACAACGAGCACCCGAGCTACAAATCTTCTCCCAAACTTTGAACACCTCTTCTCCATCCTGTCTCAGACTTTGCGTCTCATGGTGTCCGTCCCTCAATTTCTCTGTCTCTCACAGCAGCCCCTCCTTTCTCCACCAACCCCAAAAGCCCATCAAACAGTCCCCTGTCTCTGGCTGTCCCACTCCCCGCTTGTCTCCCAAACTCCCCCTTCCCATGTCGACCAACAGCTCCTGGGCTGGAGGACATGGTGCAGAGACTAACACACCTTTTGACTGACTGCAGTCATGCACAGAAAGATCCCACTCTGCAACCATTCCCCAGCCACACACACTGTCCTTCTCCCTCCATATGTGTCCTTCTTCCTCTCCCTGTTTCTCACTGTCCCTCTCTCTCTGTCCTCAATTTCTCCATCCCCACTCTCTCCATGTTTATCTTTCTCTTTTTGTCACCCTCCCCTTCTCTTTTTCTTCATTTCAGACTCAATGAGAAAAGTACTTTTATGTCCCTTACACTAACTCGCTCCCCACAGTCGGGGTAACATTCAGGAGAGACCAGGAAAAGGTTGATCCCCCGCATTAACTGTACAGCATCCAGCGTCACAGAGACAAACTCTTCCCATGTCCCTTCCCCAGTCACTGGGACAGGGGTCTAGGGAGACAGAGGGAGAGAAACTACAAGAGAGAAAGAGAGATGGGTAGACAGACAGTGAGAGGGAGGGAGAGAATAAGAGAAAGACAGGCAGGCAGAGGGTGGGAGAGAAAGTGAGAAGAACTGAAAAAAGAGCAGGAGAGAGGCAGAGAGAGAAAGGGAGAGAGAGAGAGAGTAAAACCCCAGGAAGAGAAATACAATGTCAGACAGATACAAGGGGGAAAAGGGGAGGCAAAGACAGGGAGAGAAGGTCAGATAGACAGCAAGAGAGAAATCCCAGGGAGAGATATAGGGTCAGAGAGAGAGAGGAGTTGCAGCAGCAGCATAGAGCTGAGAGAGGGCGGTTGCTGCTGCGATGCAGCGAGAATGATTTACAGACAAGAAAGGCAAGATCTCACAGAGCTGAGAGAAAGATGCAGAGAGAGATGAGCAAGTTTTTGATTTTGTGGAAGATTGAATGATTAAGCATTCCTGAAAAACATGATGGGGTGTCAAAGGGGCAGAGTGTTGTAGGAAGGGAATCTGCAGGGAAATGTCAATAGGGCAGAGATATGAAGCATCTTGTGAGATAGGGATTGAAGGAAAAATGTGGGAGAGACAGCTGGGAACACAGAAATATACATAAGAGCTCTCATGGGAGTGGGAAGCAGTGAGATCGGTGGGATCAGACTGTGCAGCTGCCCTCTCTAGCATTTTCCACCTTTGTCACTCCTCAGTGTAGAGCTCATATCTTGTGGTAAAATTCCCACAGACAGCCTGAATCCCACAATGTGTGTGTGTGTGTGTGTGTGTGTGTGTGTGTGACTCTGTGTGTGTGTCTGTGTGTGTGTGTGTCTGTGTCTGTGTCTGTGTGTGTCTGTGTCTGTGTCTGTGTGTGTGTGTGTGTGTTCACTCTCTCTGGTTCCAGCTCCTGTCTGATGATTCCTTATCGCAGAATAATTTGATTCCCTGTCTCTGTACTGTCCGGGTTTCAGCTCCCAAATCAAATGCTAAATCTTTCACGATCCTATTGAATATTAGAGCAGACTCGAGGGGCTGAATGGTCTCCTCCTGTTCCTATTTCGGATGGTCTTATGTTCTTAACACTATCTCCCAGCTCTTGGTCCCCACACTGGAGGTTATGACTCCACAAGGCCCTGAGCTGAAGAGTGCTGCACTCTTCCGTGAGTCTCGGAGGGAACCAGCCTGATTTGGATTGGAGTTGCAACCTCTCAGTGAGAAATGAAATCTCCTCGAGATTCCCGTCAGTATATCACTGTAAGGTGGAGCAGGCCAGTCCCGGGGAAGCAAACAGCAGGCCAGGTCTGCCATGTCCTCCAGCTCCATTTCAGAAGGCTACATGGGAGGCGCTTGTTTCCTTCATCAGCTTCCCATGATCTCCCTTCTGGGTTAGAGTGGGGGGCCGAATGGCCTTGCTCCTGGCTCTTATTGAGGTGAAGGCTGGCTATAATTGGGTTATACAGGACATGCCCCTGGAGTGAGGTTGGTTAGCTCAGTTGGCTGGACAGTTGGTTGAGAATGCAGAGTAAAACCAATAGCGTGCGTTCAATTCCCACACCAGCTGGGGTTACCCTGAAGGACTCTCCTTCCCAACCTCTTCCCTCAGTTGGGCCATGGTGACCCTCTGATTAATGCACCACCAGACCCCACTCTCTAATGAGGACCTGTCCCAAGCTCTGGTAAGACTATGGTGACATTACATTGGTTTGTACCTGGAGTACTGTGTGCAGGACTAGTGACTGCATTGCCAGAGGGATGTTAGTGTGTGGGGAAGGTTTACTGGATGAATCCCCACTGGAATGAACGGCACTTTCTTTCCCCCAGTTAAGTCACTCTTGCAGCCTTTTTGTGTTTGGAGACACAAGGACCATTTCACCTGAAACAGCAGGTGGATTTTATATTCATGAGCACCCAATAAGATTGGCTAGTTATCATGCTCACGCACGCACACACAGACACAGACACACGCTCCCTCAAACACACACAGACACTCTTACACACACATACACAACGGACTCCCCCCACACATAGACAGACGCTCCCTCAAACACATACACAGACACACTCTCGCACACCCATACACACACAAGCACACACTATCTCTCTCACACACATACACGCACAGACATACGCTCCCTCAAATACACACACGGAAACACTCCCTCACACATACATGCAGACACATTCTCTCCCACACAGACACACTCTCTCTCTCTCACACAGGCACTCTCTCTCAAGCAAACACAGACACACACTCTCTCTCACACGGACACACTCTCTCTCACACACACAGACACACACTCTCTCTCATTTACAAACACACTCTATCACACACACACACTCTCATTCTCTCACACACCCACTCACTCTCACGCACACACTCTCTCTCTCTCACACACACAGACATTCTCTCTCACACACATACACACAGACACACGATCCCTTAAACACACAGAGACACTCTTACACACACATACACAAAGGACTCCCCCCCACACATAGACAGACGCTGCCTCAAACACAAACACAGACACACTCTCGCACACACATACACACACAAGCACACACTATCTCTCTCACACACACACACGCACAGACATACGCTCCCTCAAATACACACACGGAAACACTCCCTCACACATCCATGCGGACACATTCTCTCCCACACAGACACACTCTCTCTCTCACACACACAGGCACTCTCTCTCAAGCACACACAGACACACACTCTCTCTCACACGGACACACTCTCTCTCACACACACAGACACATTCTTTCACACACACATACACACACTCTCTCACACACCCACTCACTCTCACGCACACAGACACACTGTCTCTCACACACAGACATTCTCTCTCACACATACACACAGACAGACACACAGACACACGATCCCTCAAACACACACAGACACACTCTCTCACACACATATAAACACACAGTTACTCTCTCTCTCACATACATACACACGCAGACATACGCTCCCTCAAACACACATGGACACACTCTCTCTTGCACACACACTGACACACACTCTCTCTCACACACAGACACATTCACTCTCACACACACATGCACACAGACACACTCTCTCACGCACACACACACTCTCTCACACGGGAACACTCTCTCTCACACAGCCACACTCTCTCACAAACAAATACACACACTCTCTCTCATTTACACACACACTCTCATTCTCTCACACACCCACTCACTCTCACGCACACAGACACTCTCTCTCTCACACATGCACAGACAATTTCCCTCACACACATACACACAGACAGACATACAGATTCACGATCTCACACGCACACATAAACACACAGTTACACTCTTTCACACACATACACAGGCAGACACACGCTCCCTCAAACACACATAGACACACTCTCTCTCACACACACAGACACACACTCACACGCAGACACACTATCTCTCACACACAAAAACATACAGTTACACTCTCTCACCTCTCACACACAAACACACGCTCCCTCAAACATACATAGACAGACTCTCTCTCTCACACACACTGACACACACTCTCTCTCACACACAGACACATTCACTCTCACACACACGCACACAGACACATTCATTCACAAACACATACACACTCTCTCTAATGCAAGACACACAGACACATACACATAGACACTCAGATATTCTCTCACACACAGACACACAAACACACACATACACACAGACACACTCTCTCACACACACATACACACTCTCTCACACAAACCCTCACTCACACACATGCACACAGAGACACGCACCCCCTCCAGCATACACACAGCCACACACTCTCACATGAACATGCACTTTCTCTCACACAAACATATACAGACACACAGAGATACACATGCATCCACATTCTCGCACGCACAAACACGGGCAGTCTCTGTCACTCTCTCTCTCTCTATCTCTCTGTTTCTCTCCCTCTCTCTGTCTCTCACACACACACACACACACACACACACACACACACACACACACACACACACACACACACACACAGCTGTCACGGCATGGTTGAGGTTTTGATGGAGAAGTGATTTCTCTGAGGATTGAACCCTGATCTCGCATGATGACTGCTCCAGGGAGACAGCCAGCAGCTACAGATGACTTGTTGGATCTTCCTGTGTACCACATCTTGCATCGACAGCGTTAGGCTGTTTGGGTGCCGGCTTTTCTAAAACGTCTCCAAGCAACAAGTGACAATAGATTGATGAAAGTTTTCCCCCAAACCATGTTTCAGACACATGCTGCTGTTATTTTTCACTGAATGTTTAAAATGATCTGAATCTTCTGAAATGGGGAGTGACTTCCATTCCAAATTACGACACCAGAATGCCTCGGGGACCCTGAGGAAATGATCAGGGAATTACATCTGTTCCTTTCGAACGTCTGCACTCTGTACCACCAGACAGTGCTCCCTCAGTACCTCAGATAGTTCTCCCTGAATACCTCAGATAGTTCTCCCACAGTCCCTCAGATAGTTCTCCCTCAGTACCTCAGATAGTGCGCCCTCAATACCTCAGAAAGTTCTCCCTCAATATCACAGATAGTTCTCCCTCAGTACCTCAGATAGTGCACCCTCAATACCTCAGAAAGTGCTCCCTCAATATCACAGATAGTTCTCCCTCAGTACCTCAGATAGTGCTCCCTCAATACCTCATATAGTTCTCTCTCAATACCTCAGAAAGTGCTCCCTCAATGCCTCAGAAAGTGCTCTCTCAATAGCTCAGATAGTTCTTCCTCAGATATTGCTCCCTCAATTCCTCTGATAGTGCGCCCTCAATACCTCAGAAATTGCTCCCTCAATATCACAGATAGTTCTCCCTATGTACCACAGATAGTTCTAACTCAGTACCTCAGAAAGTGCTCCATCAATACGTCAGATAGTTCTCCCTCAATTCCTCAGAAAGTGCTCCCTCAATGCCTCAGAAAGTGCTCTCTCAATAGCTCAGATAGTTCTTCCTCAGATAATGCTCCCTCAATTCCTCAGATAGTGCTCCCTCAATACCTCAGAAAGTCCTTCCTCAATACCTCAGATAGTGCTCCCTCAATATCTAAGAAAGCGTCACTTTGTTGTGTTTAACCCCCAAAGCCCCTCAGACATTACCTCCAAAAAGTTTCAAACGCTCAACACTTCAGGGCTCAGCCCAGCCCCCCCCCCCCCCCCCCCCCCCCCTCAGATTGTGTTCAAACCCCATCAGACTGGAAGGACCCACATCCACCCCTGTCCAAGATTGGAGCCCAGGTCCCCTGAACATTACTTGTCTCTCTGGATTAATTTTAGAATTCCTACAGTGTAGAAGCAAGCCATTCAGTCCATTGGCTCCACACTGACTGTCTGAACATCATCCCACCCAGATTCACATCCTCTACTCTATCCCTGTAATGCTGTATTTCCCATGGCATCTTTGGGTAGTGGGAGGAAACCGAAGCACCCAGAGGAAACCCGCACAGATACAGAGAAAATGTGTAAACTCCCCACAGACAGTCACCAGGAGTTAGAAACAAACCACTGAGGTAACGGGCTGTCCTTTCTCCCTGGATGTCATGTCATCTAACCTTTTACTAAGCAATCTCCCATGTGAAACCTTCACATCTGTCTCCTTGGTCATCCCTTCAAAAGCTCTATCAAGTTGGACACACCATCTCCACAAACAAAGCCATGCTGACTATACCGAATCAATTCTTGCTTTTCCAAATGCATGTAAGTTGTCTCTCAGAAGGCCCTCAAACAGCTTACCCACCACTGCCATCAGGCTCACAGCTCCATAGTTCAATAGCTGTTCCTTGCAGCCTTACTTCAATAATGGCACATCATTAATCACCCTCCAGTCTTCAGGCACCTCACCCGTTGCCACTGATTGGTCCATCTGACAAGTCCATCTCCATCCTTCTGTAATCTAAGGCTATTATCCTCAGTACTTATCACCCAACTAATCTTCATATCATTCATGAACCCAATGATTAACCCGCCACCATTCAAATCTAAATCTTTTCTATCAACCACATCAGCAAGATCCCAACAGTGAGACATGAACAGACAGAGATTTCTAATTGGGCCATCACTGTCTGCTTCCTGCCACTCACCATTCTGTGCCACATTTCTTGGATCTTGAGTTTTTATGTTCACTATCAGTTTCCAGTATGGGTCCTGATAAAAGCCTTACAGACCTCAAAGCAGGTGACAGGAAAGCATTGCCCTTTTTTATACACCTGGTCACCTCCTTAAAAAGTGCAATCCCATTGGTCAGACCCGAGCTCCCCTTAACACAACCATTCTGACTGGTCTTCATGAACTCCAGTCTCTTTAAATGCTGATTAATTCTCTCTCCCAAAATTACTTCCAACACACGTCCCACCCACGATATTAGCCTGACTGGCCTGTAGCTGCCTGATATATCTCATGCTCCTTCTTGAATAACAGTACCACATGGTCAGTCCGATGACACCTCTCCTGTGGTCAGAGGGGATTTGAAAATGTTTGCAAGTGTACCTGCTACTTCCTACATCACCTCATTCGGTAAACTGAGATACATTTCCACCGTCTTTGGAGATTTATTGGGTTGTTAGAAGGCCAGACCACTCAGAACCATCTCTCTCTCTATATATATGCTCATTAATTTAATTGTATAAAAGAGCATCTTCACAATTTCATATCAACCCTGTCCCAATGAGCGCTGACAAAATGCATCCATTCACTGTAGCCTCTGTGTCCATGCAAAAATTCTCACTGTGATCCACAACCTACTCTTTCTCTCATTATCAATTCACCCTTAATGTCACTGTAAACTACTTTCAGGTTTTTATTTCCTCTCTTAGCACTCCTCTCTCCCAGGCAAATAACCTGCGATACGAGGAGTGTGTGATGGCATTCTGGATGTGGATTAGCATTGGGAAGCTCAGAAATAAGGAACACATGACTGTACTGAGTGTGGGGCAGTGGGATTCATTTGGGATGAGCACAGGGAAGCTGAGGAATAAACCTCAGCCCTGCAGCATGAAAATATCCCTTTGAGCTGGCAGGTCAGTCACACGAAACGAAAACTTGATCCCTGGGAAAAGAGGGTGGTAACCAAATGAAGACAGTCTGTTTGAACACAGTCTCTGGAATCTGGACGTGGGATTCATTGCTGAGCAGGTTATGAAGGACGCAGAGGCAGAAATGTACTGAACAATTTCAGATATTCCTCTTAGACCACAACACATGGGAGCAGAAATTAGGCCATTCAGCCCATCTGATAGTGTGGCACTCACTCTACTGACTCTCTTACAATGCAGGTATCCCCCAGACTGACCCTCTGACAGTGCAGCACTCCCTCAGTAATGACCTTCTGACAGTGTGGCACTCCCTCAGTACTGACTCTCTGACAGTGCAGCACTTCCTCAGTACTGACCTTCTCACAGTGCAGCACTGCCCCATGATTGACCCTCTGACATTGCGGCAACCCCCCATTACTGACCCCCTGACAGTGCAGCACTCCCTCAGTAGTATCCTCTGACAGTTGCAGCACTCCCTCAGTAATGACCCTCTGACAGTGTAGCACTCCCTCAGTAATGACCCTCTGACAGTGCAGCATTTCCACAGTACTGACCCTCCGACAGTACGGAACACCAGCAGTGCTGACCCTCTGAGATTCCAGCCTTCCTTCAAACTGACCCTCGGACAGTGCAGTGCTCCCGCAGTACTGACCCTCCGACAGTGCAGGACTCCCTCAGTACTGACTCTCTGACAGCGCAGTGCTCCCTCAGTACTGACCCTCCAACAATGCAGTTCTCCCACAGTACAGACCCTCTGACAGTGCAGTACTCCCTCAGTACTGACCCTCTGGCAGTGCAGCACTCCCTATTGAAGGGGGGGTTATAAACCGCCCCGTGATCGAAACCCACTTTATAATCTCGTCGAGGTTCCAACTGACACACACCCATAATCTGATCATGTAAAACTGTCCTACACAAAAGGAAAACACCAAACGAACAAGATGAATCTAACAGATACTATGGAAGTAACAAAGGTGGGTGCTAGCCTCCAGCCCTCACGGAGAGACAAGCAGATAGCACCCGGACCCATTTACGTTAAGATAAACAGCATACCTTTTGTGTATGCTGCGACTCTCCGAGGACGGTAGGAAGCTTGACATTCACACATACTCCAGCCATGAGTACCACCATTCACACTCATTCATACCCAATCTCCTACATCCTGACTCATGAAGTATATAACTTGTAACATCGCGAGGGGAACGAGAGAGCGATCGAGATTCGGACCTCGGTTGGTCTCCGCTGGCGTTAAACAGTTTAATAAATTATCGATTGTCGAACCGCACTCTGGGCTCGGACTGAGATCATTTCATCCGCGCTAACACGATGTACTGACCCTCTGCCAGTGCAGCACTCCCTCAGCACTGCTACTTTGACACTGCAGCACACCCTCAGCACTGACGCTCTGATACAACAGCATTCCCTCAGTACTGACACTCTGACACTGCAGCACTCTCTTTGTGCTGACATTTCTACAATGTGGCATTCCCTCAGTACTGACCATCCGACAATGTGGCACTCCCTCAATACAGATGCTCCTTCAGTGCAGCACTCCCTCGGTACTGACCCTCCAATAACGTGGCATTTTCTCAGTACTGACCCCCCGACAGAGCAGAACTCCCTCAGAACTGACCCTCTGAAACAACACTCCCTCAGAACTGACACACTGACTGTGTAGCGTTCCCTCAGTCATGACCCTTTGAGTGTGCATCACTCTCTCAGTACTGACCCTCTGGCAATGCAACAATCACTTAGTACTGACTGTCCGACACATAGTGTGGTGCTCCCTCAGTACTGACCCCCTCACAGCGCGGTGATCCCTCAGTACTAACCACCTCAGAGTGAGTTGCTCCCTCAGTTCTAACCCTTTCACAGTGCAGCGCTCACTCAGTAGTAACCCTCTCACAGTGCGACACTCTGACAGCATGGCTATCCATTAGTACTGACCGTCAGAGAGTGCGCACTTCATCATGACTGACACTCTCATTGAACAACAATCACTGCGTCCCGACTCTCTGACAATGCTGCACTCCCCCCACACCGACACTCTGACAATGCTGCACTCCCTCCATACTGATCCTCTGACAATGCTGCACTCCCTCCATATTGATCCTCTGACAATGCTGCACTCCCTCCACACAGAACCTCTGACAGTGCAGCACTCCCTCCACACAGATCCTCTGACAATGATGCACTCCCTCCACACTGACCTTCTGACAATGCTGCACTCCGTGCACACTGATCCTCTGACAATGCTGCACTCCCTCCACACTGATCCACTGTCAGAGCAGCACTCCCTCCACACAGATCATCTGACAATGCTGCACTCCCTCCACACTGAACCACTGACAGTGCAGCACTCCCTCCACACAGATCCTCTGACAATGATGCACTCCCCCCACACTGACCTTCTGACAATGCTGCACTCCGTGCACACTGATCCTCTGACAATGCTGCACTCCCTCTAAACTGATCCACTGTCAGAGCAGCACTCCCTCCACACAGATCATCTGACAATGCTGCGCTCTCTCCACACTGACCCTCTGACAAAGCTACACTCCTTCCACACTGATCCTCTGACAATGCTGCACTCTCTCCACACTGACCCTCTGAAAATGCTGCACTCTCTCCACACTGACCCTCTGACAATGCTACTCTCCCTCCACAGTGATCCTTTGACAATGCTGCACTCTCTCCATAATGACCCTCTGAGAAAGATGCACTCACTCCACACTGACCCTCTGACAATTCTGCACTCCCTCCACACTGATCCTCTGACAATGCTGCACTCCCTCGACACTGACCTTCAGAAAATGCTGCACTCCCTCCACACTGATCCTCTGACAATGCTGCACTCCCTCCACACTGATCCTCTGACAATGCTGCACTCCCTCCCCACTGATTATCTGACAATGCTGCACTCCCTCCACACTGATCCACTGTCAGAGCACCACTCCCTCCCCACTGACTCTCTGACAATGCTGCACTCCCTCCACACTGATCCACTGACAATGATGCACTCCCTCCACACTGACCCTCGGACAATGCTTCCCCCACTCCACACTGACCCTCGGACAATGCCGCACTCCCTCCACACTGATCCACTGTCAGAGCACCACTCCGTACACACTGATCCTCTGACAATGCTGAACTCCCTCCATACTGACGCTCTGACAATGCTGCACTCCCTCCACACTGATCTTCTGACAATGCTGCAGTCACTCCATACTGACCATCTGAAAATTCTACACTCCCTCCACACTGAGTCTCTGACAAGGCTACACTCTCTCCACACTGACCCTCGGACAATGCTGCACTCCCTCCACACTGACATTCTGACATTGCTGCACACCCTCCACACTGACCCTCTGACAATGCTACATTCCCTGCACACTGATCCTCTGACAATGCTGCACTCTCTCCACACTGACCCTCTGACAATTCTGCACTGCCTCCACACTGATCATCTGCCAATGCTGCACTCCCTCCATACTGATCCTCTGACAATGCTGCACTCCGACCCAACTGATCCTCTGACAATGCTGCACTCCCTCCATACTGATCCTCTGACAATGCTGCACTCCCTCCATAATGATCCTCTGACAATGCTGCACTCCCTCCACACTGAACCTCTGACAGTGCAGCTCTCCCTCCACACAGATCATCTGACAATGGTGCTCTCCCTCCACAGTGATCCTTTGACAATGCTGCACTCTCTCCATACTGACCCTCTGAGAATGATGCACTCACTCCACACTGACCCCCTGACTATTCTGCACTCCCTCCACACTGATCCTCTGACAATGCTGCACTCCCTCCACACTGACCTTCTGACAATGCTGCACTCACTCCAACTGACCCTCTGACAATGCTGAACTTCCTCCACACTGATCCGCTGACAATGCTGCACTCACTCCATACTGACTATCTGAAAATGCTGCACTCCCTCCACACTGACTCTCTGACAGTCCAGCGCTAGCACCACACAGATCCTCTGACAATGCTGCACTCCCTCCACACTGACCGTCTGACAATGCTGCAGTCCCTCCACACTGATCCTCTGACAATGCTGCACTCCCTCCACACTGAACCTCTGACAATGCTGCACTCCCTTCATACTGATCCTCTGACAATGCTGCACTCCCTCCATAATGATCCTCTGACAATGCTGCACTCCCTCCCCACTGATTATCTGACAATGCTGCACTCTCTCCACACTGACCCTCTGACAATTCTGCACTCCCTCCACACTGATCATCTGCCAATGCTGCACTCCATCCCGACTGATCCTCTGACAAAGCTTCACCCCCTCCATACTGATCCACTGACAATGCTGCACTCCCTCCACACTGACTATCTGAAAATGCTGGACTCCCTCCACACTGATCCTCTGACAATGCTGCAGTGCCCCCATACTGATCCTCTGACAATGCTGCACTGCCTCCACACTGAACCTCTGACAATGCTGCACTCCCTTCATACTGATCCTCTGACAATGCTACACTCCCTCCATAATGATCCTCTGACAATGCTGCACTCCCTCCACACTGATTATCTGAAAATGATGCACTCCCCCCACACTGATCCACTGTCAGAGCACCACTCCCTCCCCACTGACTCTCTGACAATGCTGCACTCCCTCCACATTGATCCTCTGACAATGCTGCAGTCCCTCCACACTGACCCTCTGATAATGCTGCACTCCCTCCACACTGACCCTCGGACAATGCTGCACTCCCTCCACACTGACCCTCGGACAATGCTGCACTACCTCCACACTGATCCACTGTCAGAGCACCACTCCCTCCAAACTGAATCTCTGACAATGCTGCACTCTCTCCACACTGACCCTCTGACAATGCTGCACTCTCTCCACACTGATCCTCTGAAAATTCTGCACTCTCCCCACACTGATGCTCTGACAATGCTACACTCCCTCCACACTGATCCTTTGACAATGCTGCACTCTCTCCATACTGATCCTCTGACAATGATGCACTCACTCCACACTGACCCTCTGACAATTCTGCACTCCCTCCACACTGATCCTCTGACAATGCTGAACTCCCTCCATACTGACGCTCTGACAATTCTGAACTCCGTCCACACTGATCCTCTGACAATGCTGCACTCCCTCGGCACTGAATCTCTGACAATGCTGCACTCCCTCCACACTGACCTTCTGACAATGCTGCAGTCACTCCATACTGACCCTCTGAAAATTCTACACTCCCTCCACACTGATTCTCTGACAAGGCTACTCTCTCTCCACACTGACCCTATGATAATGCTGTACTCCCTCCCCACTGACATTCTGACATTGCTGCACTCCTTCCATACTGACTCTCTGACAATGCTGCACACCCTCCACACTGACCCTCTGACAATGCTGCACTCGCTCCACACTGATCCTCTGACAATGCTACATTCCCTGCACACTGATCCTCTGACAATGCTGCACTCTCTCCATACTGACCCTCTGACAATGCTGCACTCGCTCCACACTGATCCTCTGACAATGCTGCACTCCCTCGACACTGACCTTCAGAAAATGCTGCACTCCCTCCACACTGATCCTCTGACAATGCTGCACTCCCTCCCCACTGATTATCTGACAATGCTGCACTCTCTCCACACTGACCCTCTGACAATTCTGCACTCCCTCCACACTGATCATCTGCCAATGCTGCACTCCATCCCGACTGATCCTCTGACAAAGCTTCACCCCCTCCATACTGATCCACTGACAATGCTGCACTCCCTCCACACTGACTATCTGAAAATGCTGGACTCCCTCCACACTGATCCTCTGACAATGCTGCAGTGCCCCCATACTGATCCTCTGACAATGCTGCACTGCCTCCACACTGAACCTCTGACAATGCTGCACTCCCTTCATACTGATCCTCTGACAATGCTACACTCCCTCCATAATGATCCTCTGACAATGCTGCACTCCCTCCACACTGATTATCTGAAAATGATGCACTCCCCCCACACTGATCCACTGTCAGAGCACCACTCCCTCCCCACTGACTCTCTGACAATGCTGCACTCCCTCCACATTGATCCTCTGACAATGCTGCAGTCCCTCCACACTGACCCTCTGATAATGCTGCACTCCCTCCACACTGACCCTCGGACAATGCTGCACTCCCTCCACACTGACCCTCGGACAATGCTGCACTACCTCCACACTGATCCACTGTCAGAGCACCACTCCCTCCAAACTGAATCTCTGACAATGCTGCACTCTCTCCACACTGACCCTCTGACAATGCTGCACTCTCTCCACACTGATCCTCTGAAAATTCTGCACTCTCCCCACACTGATGCTCTGACAATGCTACACTCCCTCCACACTGATCCTTTGACAATGCTGCACTCTCTCCATACTGACCCTCTGACAATGATGCACTCACTCCACACTGACCCTCTGACAATTCTGCACTCCCTCCACACTGATCCTCTGACAATGCTGAACTCCCTCCATACTGACGCTCTGACAATTCTGAACTCCGTCCACACTGATCCTCTGACAATGCTGCACTCCCTCCGCACTGAATCTCTGACAATGCTGCACTCCCTCCACACTGATCTTCTGACAATGCTGCAGTCACTCCATACTGACCCTCTGAAAATTCTACACTCCCTCCACACTGATTCTCTGACAAGGCTACTCTCTCTCCACACTGACCCTATGATAATGCTGTACTCCCTCCCCACTGACATTCTGACATTGCTGCACTCCTTCCATACTGACTCTCTGACAATGCTGCACACCCTCCACACTGACCCTCTGACAATGCTGCACTCGCTCCACACTGATCCTCTGACAATGCTGCACTCCCTCGACACTGACCTTCAGAAAATGCTGCACTCCCTCCACACTGATCCTCTGACAATGCTGCACTCTCTCCACACTGACCCTCTGACAATTCTGCACTCCCTCCACACTGATCATCTGCCAATGCTGCACTCCATCCCGACTGATCCTCTGACAAAGCTTCACCCCCTCCATACTGATCCACTGACAATGCTGCACTCCCTCCACACTGACTATCTGAAAATGCTGGACTCCCTCCACACTGATCCTCTGACAATGCTGCAGTGCCCCCATACTGATCCTCTGACAATGCTGCACTGCCTCCACACTGACCCTCTGACAATGCTGCACTCGCTCCACACTGATCCTCTGACAATGCTGCACTCCCTCCACACTGAACCTCTGACAATGCTGCACTCCCTTCATACTGATCCTCTGACAATGCTGCACTCCCTCCATACTGACTATCTGAAAATGCTGCACTCCCTCCACACTGACTCTCTGACAGTCCAGCGCTAGCACCACACAGATCCTCTGACAATGCTGCACTCCCTCCACACTGACCATCTGACAATGCTGCAGTCCCTCCACACTGATCCTCTGACAATGCTGCACTCCCTCCACACTGAACCTCTGACAATGCTGCACTCCCTTCATACTGATCCTCTGACAATGCTGCACTCCCTCCATAATGATCCTCTGACAATGCTGCACTCCCTCCACACTGATTATCTGAAAATGATGCACTCCCCCCACACTGATCCACTGTCAGAGCACCACTCCCTCCCCACTGACTCTCTGACAATGCTGCACTCCCTCCACATTGATCCTCTGACAATGCTGCAGTCCCTCCACACTGACCCTCTGATAATGCTGCACTCCCTCCACACTGACCCTCGGACAATGCTGCACTCCCTCCACACTGACCCTCGGACAATGCTGCACTACCTCCACACTGATCCACTGTCAGAGCACCACTCCCTCCAAACTGAATCTCTGACAATGCTGCACTCTCTCCACACTGACCCTCTGACAATGCTGCACTCTCTCCACACTGATCCTCTGAAAATTCTGCACTCTCCCCACACTGATGCTCTGACAATGCTACACTCCCTCCACACTGATCCTTTGACAATGCTGCACTCTCTCCATACTGACCCTCTGACAATGATGCACTCACTCCACACTGACCCTCTGACAATTCTGCACTCCCTCCACACTGATCCTCTGACAATGCTGAACTCCCTCCATACTGACGCTCTGACAATTCTGAACTCCGTCCACACTGATCCTCTGACAATGCTGCACTCCCTCCGCACTGAATCTCTGACAATGCTGCACTCCCTCCACACTGACCTTCTGACAATGCTGCAGTCACTCCATACTGACCCTCTGAAAATTCTACACTCCCTCCACACTGATTCTCTGACAAGGCTACTCTCTCTGCACACTGACCCTATGATAATGCTGTACTCCCTCCCCACTGACATTCTGACATTGCTGCACTCCTTCCATACTGACTCTCTGACAATGCTGCACACCCTCCACACTGATCCTCTGACAATGCTGCACTCTCACCACACTGACCCTCTGATAATGCTGCACTCCCTCCGCACTGACCCCTGACAATGCTGCACTGTCTCCACACTGACCCTCTGACAATTCTGCACTCCCTCCACACTGATCATCTGCCAATGCTGCACTCCATCCCGACTGATCCTCTGACAAAGCTTCACCCCCTCCATACTGATCCACTGACAATGCTGCACTCCCTCCACACTGACTATCTGAAAATGCTGGACTCCCTCCACACTGATCCTCTGACAATGCTGCAGTGCCCCCATACTGATCCTCTGACAATGCTGCACTGCCTCCACACTGACCCTCTGACAATGCTGCACTCCCTCGACACTGACCTTCAGAAAATGCTGCACTCCCTCCACACTGATCCTCTGACAATGCTGCACTCCCTCCCCACTGATTATCTGACAATGCTGCACTCCCTCCACACTGATCCTCTGACAATGCTGCACTCCCTCCCCACTGATTATCTGACAATGCTGCACTCCCTCCACACTGATCCACTGTCAGAGCACCACTCCCTCCCCACTGACTCTCTGACAATGCTGCACTCCCTCCACACTGATCCACTGTCAATGATGCACTCCCTCCACACTGACCCTCGGACAATGCTTCCCCCACTCCACACTGACCCTCGGACAATGCCGCACTCCCTCCTCACTGATCCACTGTCAGAGCACCACTCCGTACACACTGATCCTCTGACAATGCTGAACTCCCTCCATACTGACGCTCTGACAATGCTGCACTCCCTCCACACTGATCTTCTGACAATGCTGCAGTCACTCCATACTGACCATCTGAAAATTCTACACTCCCTCCACACTGAGTCTCTGACAAGGCTACACTCTCTCCACACTGACCCTCGGACAATGCTGCACTCCCTCCACACTGACCCTCGGACAATGCTGCACTACCTCCACACAGATCCACTGTCAGAGCACCACTCCCTCCAAACTGAATCTCTGCCAATGCTGCACTCTCTCCACACTGACCCTCTGACAATGCTACACTCCCTCCACACTGATCCTCTGACAATGCTGCACTCTCTCCACACTCATCCTCTGAAAATTCTGCACTCTCCCCACACTGATGCTCTGACAATGCTACACTCCCTCCACACTGATCCTTTGACAATGCTGCACTGCCCCCATACTGATCCTCTGACAATGCTGCACTGCCTCCACACTGACCCTCTGACAATGCTGCACTCTCTCCACACTGGCCCCCTGACAATGCTGCACTCTCTCCACACTGATCCTCTGAAAATTCTGCACTGTCCCCACACTGATGCTCTGACAATGCTACACTCCCTCCACACTGATCATTTGACAATGCTGCACTCTCTCCATACTGACCCTCTGACAATGATGCACTCACTCCACACTGACCCTCTGACAATTCTGCACTCCCTCCACACTGATCCTCTGACAATGCTGAACTCCCTCCATACTGACGCTCTGACAATTCTGAACTCCGTCCACACTGATCCTCTGACAATGCTGCACTCCCTCCGCACTGAATCTCTGACAATGCTGCACTCCCTCCACACTGATCTTCTGACAATGCTGCACTCTCTCCACACTGACCCTCTGACAATGCTACATTCCCTGCACACTGATCCTCTGACAATGCTGCACTCCCTCCACACTGACCCCTGACAATGCTGCACTCTCTCCACACTGACCCTCTGACAATTCTGCACTCCCTCCACACTGATCATCTGCCAATGCTGCACTCCATCCCGACTGATCCTCTGACAAAGCTTCACTCCCTCCATACTGATCCACTGACAATGCTGCACTCCCTCCACACTGACTATCTGAAAATGCTGGACTCCCTCCACACTGATCCTCTGACAATGCTGCAGTGCCCCCATACTGATCCTCTGACAATGCTGCACTGCCTCCACACTGACCCTCTGACAATGCTGCACTCGCTCCACACTGGCCCTCTGACAATTCTGCACTCCCTCCACACTGATCCTCTGAAAATGCTGCACTCCCTCCATACTGACCCTCTGACAATTCTGAACTCCATCCACACTGATCCTCTGCCAATGCTGCACTCCCTCCACACTGACCCTCTGACAATGCTGCACTCCCTTCATACTGATCCTCTGACAATGCTGCACTCCCTCCATAATGATCCTCTGACAATGCTGCACTCCCTCCACACTGATTATCTGAAAATGATGCACTCCCTCCACACTGACCCTCTGACAGTGCAGCACTCCCTCCACACAGATCATCTGACAATGATGCACGCCCTCCACACTGACCTTCTGACAATGCTGCACTCCCTCCACACTGATCCTCTGACAATGCTGCACTCCCTCCACACTGATCCTCTGACAATGCTGCACTCCCCCCATACTGATCCGCTGAGAATGCTGCACTCCCTCCACACTGACCCTCTGACAATGCTGCACTCCCTCCATACTAACTCTCTGACAATGCTGCACACCCTCCACACTGACCCTCTGACAATGCTGCACTCTCTCCACACTGACCCTCTGACAATGCTGCACTCTCTCAATTCTGACCCTCTGACAATGATGCACTCACTCCACACTGACACTCTGACAATTCTGCACTCCCTCAAAACTGATCCTCTGACAATGCTGCACTCCCTCCATACTGACCCTCTGAAAATGCTGCACTCCCTCCACACTGATCCTCTGACAAGGTTACACTCTCTCCACACTGACCCTATGATAATGCTGCACTCCCTCCACACTGATCCTCTGACAATGCTGCACTCCCCCCATACTGATCCGCTGAGAATGCTGCACTCCCTCCACACTGACCCTCTGACAATGCTGCACTCCCTCCATACTGACTCTCTGACAATGCTGCACACCCTCCACACTGACCCTCTGACAATGCTGCACTCTCTCCACACTGACCCTCTGACAATGCTGCACTCCCTGCACACTGATCCTCTGACAATGCTGCACTCTCACCACACTGAACCTCTGACAATGCTGCACTCTCTCCCCACTGACTCTCTGACAATGCTGCACTCCCTCCAACTGACCCTCTGACAATGCTGCACTTCCTCCACACTGATCCGCTGACAATGCTGCACTCACTCCATACTGACTATCTGAAAATGCTGCACTCCCTCCACACTGACTCTCTGACAGTCCAGCGCTAGCACCACACAGATCCTCTGACAATGCTGCACTCCCTCCACACTGACCATCTGACAATGCTGCAGTCCCTCCACACTGATCCTCTGACAATGCTGCACTCCCTCCACACTGAACCTCTGACAATGCTGCACTCCCTTCATACTGATCCTCTGACAATGCTGCACTCCCTCCATAATGATCCTCTGACAATGCTGCACTCCCTCCACACTGATTATCTGAAAATGATGCAATCCCCCCACACTGATCCACTGTCAGAGCACCACTCCCTCCCCACTGACTCTCTGACAATGCTGCACTCCCTCCACATTGATCCTCTGACAATGCTGCAGTCCCTCCACACTGACCCTCTGATAATGCTGCACTCCCTCCACACTGACCCTCGGACAATGCTGCACTCCCTCCACACTGACCCTCGGACAATGCTGCACTACCTCCACACTGATCCACTGTCAGAGCACCACTCCCTCCAAACTGAATCTCTGACAATGCTGCACTCTCTCCACACTGACCCTCTGACAATGCTGCACTCTCTCCACACTGATCCTCTGAAAATTCTGCACTCTCCCCACACTGATGCTCTGACAATGCTACACTCCCTCCACACTGATCCTTTGACAATGCTGCACTCTCTCCATACTGACCCTCTGACAATGATGCACTCACTCCACACTGACCCTCTGACAATTCTGCACTCCCTCCACACTGATCCTCTGACAATGCTGAACTCCCTCCATACTGACGCTCTGACAATTCTGAACTCCGTCCACACTGATCCTCTGACAATGCTGCACTCCCTCCGCACTGAATCTCTGACAATGCTGCACTCCCTCCACACTGACCTTCTGACAATGCTGCAGTCACTCCATACTGACCCTCTGAAAATTCTACACTCCCTCCACACTGATTCTCTGACAAGGCTACTCTCTCTCCACACTGACCCTATGATAATGCTGTACTCCCTCCCCACTGACATTCTGACATTGCTGCACTCCTTCCATACTGACTCTCTGACAATGCTGCACACCCTCCACACTGACCCTCTGAAAATGCTGCACTCCCTCCACACTGATCCTCTGACAAGGTTACACTCTCTCCACACTGACCCTATGATAATGCTGCACTCCCTCCACACTGATCCTCTGACAATGCTGCACTCCCCCCATACTGATCCGCTGAGAATGCTGCACTCCCTCCACACTGACCCTCTGACAATGCTGCACTCCCTCCATACTGACTCTCTGACAATGCTGCACACCCTCCACACTGACCCTCTGACAATGCTGCACTCTCTCCACACTGACCCTCTGACAATGCTGCACTCCCTGCACACTGATCCTCTGACAATGCTGCACTCTCACCACACTGAACCTCTGACAATGCTGCACTCTCTCCCCACTGACTCTCTGACAATGCTGCACTCCCTCCAACTGACCCTCTGACAATGCTGCACTCGCTCCACACTGATCCTCTGACAATGCTGCACTCCCTCCCCACTGATTATCTGACAATGCTGCACTCCCTCCACACTGATCCACTGTCAGAGCACCACTCCCTCCCCACTGACTCTCTGACAATGCTGCACTCCCTCCACACTGATCCACTGACAATGATGCACTCCCTCCACACTGACCCTCGGACAATGCTTCCCCCACTCCACACTGACCCTCGGACAATGCCGCACTCCCTCCACACTGATCCACTGTCAGAGCACCACTCCGTACACACTGATCCTCTGACAATGCTGAACTCCCTCCATACTGACGCTCTGACAATGCTGCACTCCCTCCACACTGATCTTCTGACAATGCTGCAGTCACTCCATACTGACCATCTGAAAATTCTACACTCCCTCCACACTGAGTCTCTGACAAGGCTACACTCTCTCCACACTGACCCTCGGACAATGCTGCACTCCCTCCACACTGACCCTCGGACAATGCTGCACTACCTCCACACAGATCCACTGTCAGAGCACCACTCCCTCCAAACTGAATCTCTGCCAATGCTGCACTCTCTCCACACTGACCCTCTGACAATGCTACACTCCCTCCACACTGATCCTCTGACAATGCTGCACTCTCTCCACACTCATCCTCTGAAAATTCTGCACTCTCCCCACACTGATGCTCTGACAATGCTACACTCCCTCCACACTGATCCTTTGACAATGATGCACTCACTCCACACTGACCCTCTGACAATTCTGCACTCCCTCCACACTGACCCTCTGACAATGCTGCACTCTCTCCACACTGGCCCTCTGACAATGCTGCACTCTCTCCACACTGATCCTCTGAAAATTCTGCACTCTCCCCACAATGATGCTCTGACAATGCTACACTCCCTCCACACTGATCCTTTGACAATGCTGCACTCTCTCCATACTGACCCTCTGACAATGATGCACTCACTCCACACTGACCCTCTGACAATTCTGCACTCCCTCCACACTGATCCTCTGACAATGCTGAACTCCCTCCATACTGACGCTCTGACAATTCTGAACTCCGTCCACACTGATCCTCTGACAATGCTGCACTCCATCCGCACTGAATCTCTGACAATGCTGCACTCCCTCCACACTGATCTTCTGACAATGCTGCACTCTCTCCACACTGACCCTCTGACAATGCTACATTCCCTGCACACTGATCCTCTGACAATGCTGCACTCTCACCACACTGACCCTCTGATAATGCTGCACTCCCTCCACACTGACCCCTGACAATGCTGCACTCTCTCCACACTGACCCTCTGACAATTCTGCACTCCCTCCACACTGATCATCTGCCAATGCTGCACTCCATCCCGACTGATCCTCTGACAAAGCTTCACTCCCTCCATACTGATCCACTGACAATGCTGCACTCCCTCCACACTGACTATCTGAAAATGCTGGACTCCCTCCACACTGATCCTCTGACAATGCTGCAGTGCCCCCATACTGATCCTCTGACAATGCTGCACTGCCTCCACACTGACCCTCTGACAATGCTGCACTCGCTCCACACTGGCCCTCTGACAATTCTGCACTCCCTCCACACTGATCCTCTGAAAATGCTGCACTCCCTCCATACTGACCCTCTGACAATTCTGAACTCCATCCACACTGATCCTCTGCCAATGCTGCACTCCCTCCACACTGACCCTCTGACAATGCTGCACTCCCTTCATACTGATCCTCTGACAATGCTGCACTCCCTCCATAATGATCCTCTGACAATGCTGCACTCCCTCCACACTGATTATCTGAAAATGATGCACTCCCTCCACACTGACCCTCTGACAGTGCAGCACTCCCTCCACACAGATCATCTGACAATGATGCACGCCCTCCACACTGACCTTCTGACAATGCTGCACTCCCTCCACACTGATCCTCTGACAATGCTGCACTCCCTCCACACTGATCCTCTGACAATGCTGCACTCCCCCCATACTGATCCGCTGAGAATGCTGCACTCCCTCCACACTGACCCTCTGACAATGCTGCACTCCCTCCATACTAACTCTCTGACAATGCTGCACACCCTCCACACTGATCCTCTGAAAATGCTGCACTCCCTCCACACTGACCCTCTGACAATGCTGCACTCTCTCAATTCTGACCCTCTGACAATGATGCACTCACTCCACACTGACACTCTGACAATTCTGCACTCCCTCAAAACTGATTCTCTGACAATGCTGCACTCCCTCCATACTGACCCTCTGAAAATGCTGCACTCCCTCCACACTGATCCTCTGACAAGGTTACACTCTCTCCACACTGACCCTATGATAATGCTGCACTCCCTCCACACTGATCCTCTGACAATGCTGCACTCCCCCCATACTGATCCGCTGAGAATGCTGCACTCCCTCCACACTGACCCTCTGACAATGCTGCACTCCCTCCATACTGACTCTCTGACAATGCTGCACACCCTCCACACTGACCCTCTGACAATGCTGCACTCTCTCCACACTGACCCTCTGACAATGCTGCACTCCCTGCACACTGATCCTCTGACAATGCTGCACTCTCACCACACTGAACCTCTGACAATGCTGCACTCTCTCCCCACTGACTCTCTGACAATGCTGCACTCCCTCCAACTGACCCTCTGACAATGCTGCACTTCCTCCACACTGATCCGCTGACAATGCTGCACTCACTCCATACTGACTATCTGAAAATGCTGCACTCCCTCCACACTGACTCTCTGACAGTCCAGCGCTAGCACCACACAGATCCTCTGACAATGCTGCACTCCCTCCACACTGACCATCTGACAATGCTGCAGTCCCTCCACACTGATCCTCTGACAATGCTGCACTCCCTCCACACTGAACCTCTGACAATGCTGCACTCCCTTCATACTGATCCTCTGACAATGCTGCACTCCCTCCATAATGATCCTCTGACAATGCTGCACTCCCTCCACACTGATTATCTGAAAATGATGCACTCCCCCCACACTGATCCACTGTCAGAGCACCACTCCCTCCCCACTGACTCTCTGACAATGCTGCACTCCCTCCACATTGATCCTCTGACAATGCTGCAGTCCCTCCACACTGACCCTCTGATAATGCTGCACTCCCTCCACACTGACCCTCGGACAATGCTGCACTCCCTCCACACTGACCCTCGGACAATGCTGCACTACCTCCACACTGATCCACTGTCAGAGCACCACTCCCTCCAAACTGAATCTCTGACAATGCTGCACTCTCTCCACACTGACCCTCTGACAATGCTGCACTCTCTCCACACTGATCCTCTGAAAATTCTGCACTCTCCCCACACTGATGCTCTGACAATGCTACACTCCCTCCACACTGATCCTTTGACAATGCTGCACTCTCTCCATACTGACCCTCTGACAATGATGCACTCACTCCACACTGACCCTCTGACAATTCTGCACTCCCTCCACACTGATCCTCTGACAATGCTGAACTCCCTCCATACTGACGCTCTGACAATTCTGAACTCCGTCCACACTGATCCTCTGACAATGCTGCACTCCCTCCGCACTGAATCTCTGACAATGCTGCACTCCCTCCACACTGACCTTCTGACAATGCTGCAGTCACTCCATACTGACCCTCTGAAAATTCTACACTCCCTCCACACTGATTCTCTGACAAGGCTACTCTCTCTCCACACTGACCCTATGATAATGCTGTACTCCCTCCCCACTGACATTCTGACATTGCTGCACTCCTTCCATACTGACTCTCTGACAATGCTGCACAGCCTCCACACTGACCCTCTGACAATGCTGCACTCTCTCCACACTGACCCTCTGACAATGCTACATTCCCTGCACACTGATCCTCTGACAATGCTGCACTCTCACCACACTGACCCTCTGATAATGCTGCACTCCCTCCGCACTGACCCCTGACAATGCTGCACTCTCTCCACACTGACCCTCTGACAATTCTGCACTCCCTCCACACTGATCATCTGCCAATGCTGCACTCCATCCCGACTGATCCTCTGACAAAGCTTCACCCCCTCCATACTGATCCACTGACAATGCTGGACTCCCTCCACACTGATCCTCTGACAATGCTGCAGTGCCCCCATACTGATCCTCTGACAATGCTGCACTGCCTCCACACTGACCCTCTGACAATGCTGCACTCGCTCCACACTGATCCTCTGACAATGCTGCACTCGCTCCCCACTGATTATCTGACAATGCTGCACTCCCTCCACACTGATCCACTGTCAGAGCACCACTCCCTCCCCACTGACTCTCTGACAATGCTGCACTCCCTCCACACTGATCCACTGACAATGATGCACTCCCTCCACACTGACCCTCGGACAATGCTTCCCCCACTCCACACTGACCCTCGGACAATGCCGCACTCCCTCCACACTGATCCACTGTCAGAGCACCACTCCGTACACACTGATCCTCTGACAATGCTGAACTCCCTCCATACTGACGCTCTGACAATGCTGCACTCCCTCCACACTGATCTTCTGACAATGCTGCAGTCACTCCATACTGACCATCTGAAAATTCTACACTCCCTCCACACTGAGTCTCTGACAAGGCTACACTCTCTCCACACTGACCCTCGGACAATGCTGCACTCCCTCCACACTGACATTCTGACATTGCTGCACACCCTCCACACTGACCCTCTGACAATGCTACATTCCCTGCACACTGATCCTCTGACAATGCTGCACTCTCTCCACACTGACCCTCTGACAATTCTGCACTGCCTCCACACTGATCATCTGCCAATGCTGCACTCCCTCCATACTGATCCTCTGACAATGCTGCACTCCGACCCAACTGATCCTCTGACAATGCTGCACTCCCTCCATACTGATCCTCTGACAATGCTGCACTCCCTCCATAATGATCCTCTGACAATGCTGCACTCCCTCCACACTGAACCTCTGACAGTGCAGCTCTCCCTCCACACAGATCATCTGACAATGGTGCTCTCCCTCCACAGTGATCCTTTGACAATGCTGCACTCTCTCCATACTGACCCTCTGAGAATGATGCACTCACTCCACACTGACCCCCTGACTATTCTGCACTCCCTCCACACTGATCCTCTGACAATGCTGCACTCCCTCCACACTGACCTTCTGACAATGCTGCACTCACTCCACACTGTTCCTCTGACAATGCTGCACTCCCTCCCCACTGACTCTCTGACAATGCTGCACTCCCTCCACACTGATCCTCTGACAATGCTGCACTCCCTCCCCACTGACTCTCTGACAATGCTGCACTCCCTCCACACTGATCCTCTGACAATGCTGCACTCCCTCCACCCTGATCCACTGTCAGAGCACCACTCGCTCCCCACTGACTCTCTGACAATGCTGCACTCACTCCACACTGTTCCTCTGACAATGCTGCACTCCCTCCCCACTGACTCTATGATAATGTTGTACTCCCTCCCCACTGACATTCTGACATTGCTGCACTCCCTCCATACTGACCCTCTGACAATTCTGAACTCCATCCACACTGATCCTCTGCCAATGCTGCACTCCCTCCACACTGACCCTCTGACAATGCTGCACTCCCTTCATACTGATCCTCTGACAATGCTGCACTCCCTCCATAATGATCCTCTGACAATGCTGCACTCCCTCCACACTGATTATCTGAAAATGATGCACTACCTCCACACTGATCCACTGTCAGAGCACCACTCCCTCCAAACTGAATCTCTGACAATGCTGCACTCTCTCCACACTGACCCTCTGACAATGCTACACTCCCTCCACACTGATCCTCTGACAATGCTGCACTCTCTCCACACTGATGCTCTGACAATGCTACACTCCCTCCACACTGATCCTTTGACAATGCTGCACTGCCCCCATACTGATCCTCTGACAATGCTGCACTGCCTCCACACTGATCCTCTGACAATGCTGAACTCCCTCCATACTGACGCTCTGACAATTCTGAACTCCGTCCACACTGATCCTCTGACAATGCTGCACTCCCTCCGCACTGAATCTCTGACAATGCTGCACTCCCTCCACACTGATCTTCTGACAATGCTGCACTCTCTCCACACTGACCCTCTGACAATGCTACATTCCCTGCACACTGATCCTCTGACAATGCTGCACTCTCACCACACTGACCCTCTGATAATGCTGCACTCCCTCCACACTGACCCCTGACAATGCTGCACTCTCTCCACACTGACCCTCTGACAATTCTGCACTCCCTCCACACTGATCATCTGCCAATGCTGCACTCCATCCCGACTGATCCTCTGACAAAGCTTCACTCCCTCCATACTGATCCACTGACAATGCTGCACTCCCTCCACACTGACTATCTGAAAATGCTGGACTCCCTCCACACTGATCCTCTGACAATGCTGCAGTGCCCCCATACTGATCCTCTGACAATGCTGCACTGCCTCCACACTGACCCTCTGACAATGCTGCACTCGCTCCACACTGGCCCTCTGACAATTCTGCACTCCCTCCACACTGATCCTCTGAAAATGCTGCACTCCCTCCATACTGACCCTCTGACAATTCTGAACTCCATCCACACTGATCCTCTGCCAATGCTGCACTCCCTCCACACTGACCCTCTGACAATGCTGCACTCCCTTCATACTGATCCTCTGACAATGCTGCACTCCCTCCATAATGATCCTCTGACAATGCTGCACTCCCTCCACACTGATTATCTGAAAATGATGCATTCCCTCCACACTGACCCTCTGACAGTGCAGCACTCCCTCCACACAGATCATCTGACAATGATGCACGCCCTCCACACTGACCTTCTGACAATGCTGCACTCCCTCCACACTGATCCTCTGACAATGCTGCACTCCCTCCACACTGATCCTCTGACAATGCTGCACTCCCCCCATACTGATCCGCTGAGAATGCTGCACTCCCTCCACACTGACCCTCTGACAATGCTGCACTCCCTCCATACTAACTCTCTGACAATGCTGCACACCCTCCACACTGACCCTCTGACAATGCTGCACTCTCTCAATTCTGACCCTCTGACAATGATGCACTCACTCCACACTGACACTCTGACAATTCTGCACTCCCTCAAAACTGATTCTCTGACAATGCTGCACTCCCTCCATACTGACCCTCTGAAAATGCTGCACTCCCTCCACACTGATCCTCTGACAAGGTTACACTCTCTCCACACTGACCCTATGATAATGCTGCACTCCCTCCACACTGATCCTCTGACAATGCTGCACTCCCCCCATACTGATCCGCTGAGAATGCTGCACTCCCTCCACACTGACCCTCTGACAATGCTGCACTCCCTCCATACTGACTCTCTGACAATGCTGCACACCCTCCACACTGACCCTCTGACAATGCTGCACTCTCTCCACACTGACCCTCTGACAATGCTGCACTCCCTGCACACTGATCCTCTGACAATGCTGCACTCTCACCACACTGAACCTCTGACAATGCTGCACTCTCTCCCCACTGACTCTCTGACAATGCTGCACTTCCTCCAACTGACCCTCTGACAATGCTGCACTTCCTCCACACTGATCCGCTGACAATGCTGCACTCACTCCATACTGACTATCTGAAAATGCTGCACTCCCTCCACACTGACTCTCTGACAGTCCAGCGCTAGCACCACACAGATCCTCTGACAATGCTGCACTCCCTCCACACTGACCATTTGACAATGCTGCAGTCCCTCCACACTGATCCTCTGACAATGCTGCACTCCCTCCACACTGAACCTCTGACAATGCTGCACTCCCTTCATACTGATCCTCTGACAATGCTGCACTCCCTCCATAATGATCCTCTGACAATGCTGCACTCCCTCCACACTGATTATCTGAAAATGATGCACTCCCCCCACACTGATCCACTGTCAGAGCACCACTCCCTCCCCACTGACTCTCTGACAATGCTGCACTCCCTCCACATTGATCCTCTGACAATGCTGCAGTCCCTCCACACTGACCCTCTGATAATGCTGCACTCCCTCCACACTGACCCTCGGACAATGCTGCACTCCCTCCACACTGACCCTCGGACAATGCTGCACTACCTCCACACTGATCCACTGTCAGAGCACCACTCCCTCCAAACTGAATCTCTGACAATGCTGCACTCTCTCCACACTGACCCTCTGACAATGCTGCACTCTCTCCACACTGATCCTCTGAAAATTCTGCACTCTCCCCACACTGATGCTCTGACAATGCTACACTCCCTCCACACTGATCCTTTGACAATGCTGCACTCTCTCCATACTGACCCTCTGACAATGATGCACTCACTCCACACTGACCCTCTGACAATTCTGCACTCCCTCCACACTGATCCTCTGACAATGCTGAACTCCCTCCATACTGACGCTCTGACAATTCTGAACTCCGTCCACACTGATCCTCTGACAATGCTGCACTCCCTCCGCACTGAATCTCTGACAATGCTGCACTCCCTCCACACTGACCTTCTGACAATGCTGCAGTCACTCCATACTGACCCTCTGAAAATTCTACACTCCCTCCACACTGATTCTCTGACAAGGCTACTCTCTCTCCACACTGACCCTATGATAATGCTGTACTCCCTCCCCACTGACATTCTGACATTGCTGCACTCCTTCCATACTGACTCTCTGACAATGCTGCACACCCTCCACACTGACCCTCTGACAATGCTGCACTCTCTCCACACTGACCCTCTGATAATGCTGCACTCCCTCCGCACTGACCCCTGACAATGCTGCACTCTCTCCACACTGACCCTCTGACAATTCTGCACTCCCTCCACACTGATCATCTGCCAATGCTGCACTCCATCCCGACTGATCCTCTGACAAAGCTTCACCCCCTCCATACTGATCCACTGACAATGCTGCACTCCCTCCACACTGACTATCTGAAAATGCTGGACTCCCTCCACACTGATCCTCTGACAATGCTGCAGTGCCCCCATACTGATCCTCTGACAATGCTGCACTGCCTCCACACTGACCCTCTGACAATGCTGCACTCGCTCCACACTGGCCCTCTGACAATTCTGCACTCCCTCCACACTGATCCTCTGAAAATGCTGCACTCCCTCCATACTGACCCTCTGACAATTCTGAACTCCATCCACACTGATCCTCTGCCAATGCTGCACTCCCTCCACACTGACCCTCTGACAATGCTGCACTCCCTTCATACTGATCCTCTGAGAATGCTGCACTCCCTCCATAATGATCCTCTGACAATGCTGCACTCCCTCCACACTGATTATCTGAAAATGATGCACTCCCTCCACACTGACCCTCTGACAGTGCAGCACTCCCTCCACACAGATCATCTGACAATGATGCACGCCCTCCACACTGACCTTCTGACAATGCTGCACTCCCTCCACACTGATCCTCTGACAATGCTGCACTCCCTCCACACTGAACCTCTGACAATGCTGCACTCCCTTCATACTGATCCTCTGACAATGCTGCACTCTCACCACACTGACCCTCTGACAATGCTGCACTCCCTCCACACTGACTATCTGAAAATGCTGCACTCCCTCCACACTGACCCTCTGACAATGCTGCACTCTCTCCACACTGACCCACTGACAATGCTGCACTTCCTCCACACTGACCCTCTGACAATGCTGCACTCCCTCCCTACTGACTCTCTGACAATGCTGCACACCCTCCACACTGACCCTCTGACAATGCTGCACTCTCTCCACACTGACTCGCTGACAATGCTGCACACCCTCCACACTGAACCTCTGGCTATGCTGCACTCTCTCCACACTGACCCTTTGACAATTCTGCACTCCCTCCAACTGACTATCTGACAATGCTGCAGTCCCTCCACACTGATCCTCTGACAATGCTGCACTCCCTCCACACTGATCCACTGTCAGTGCAGCACTCCGTCAACACTGATCCTCTGACAATGCAGCACTCCCTCCACACTGATCCACTGTCAGTGCAGCACTCCCTCCACACTGATCATCTGACAATGCTGCACTCCCTCCACATGAACTCTGTCAATGCTGCACTCTCTCCACACTGACCCTCTGACAATGCTACACACACTCCACACTGATCCTCTAACAATGTTGCACTCTCTCCACACTGATCCTCTGATAATGCTGCACTCTCTTCACGCTGACCCTCTGATAATGCAGCACTCCCTCCACACTGATCCTCTGACAATGCTGCACTCTCTCCATACTGACGCTCTGACAATGATGCACTCACTCCACACTGATCCTCTGACAAGGCTGCACTCTCTCCACACTAACTCTATGATAATGCTGCACTCCCTCCATACTGACACTCTGACAATTCTGACTTCAGTCCACACTGATCCTATGACAATGCTGCACTCCCTCCACACTGAACCTCTGACAATGCTGCACTCCGTTCATACTGATACTATGACAATGCTGCACTGCCTGCACACTGATCCTCTGACAATGCTGCATTCTGACCACACTGAACCTCTGACAATGCTGCAATTCCTCCACACTCATCCTCTGACAAGGCTGCTCTCTCTCCACACTGACCCTCTGACAATGCTGCACTCCCTCCACACTGACCCTCTGACAATGCTGCAATCTCTCCTCACTGATCCTCTGACAATTCTGCACTACCTCCACACTGACCCACTATCAGTGCAGCACTCCCTCCACACTGATCCTCTGACAATGCTGCACTCCCTCCATACTGATCCTCTGACAATGCTGCACTCCCTCCACACGGACTATCTGAATATGATGCACTCCCTCCACACTGACCCTCTGACAGTGCAGCACTCCCTCCACACAGATCCTCTGACAATGCTGCACTCCCTCCACACTGAACCTCTGACAATGCTGCACTCCCTCCACACTGATCCACTCTCAGTGCAGCACTCCCTCCACACTGATCATCTGACAATGATGCACTCCCTCCACATGAATCTCTGACAATGCTGCACTCCGTTCATACTGATACTATGACAATGCTGCACTGCCTGCACACTGATCCTCTGACAATGCTGCATTCTGACCACACTGAACCTCTGACAATGCTGCAATTCCTCCACACTGATCCTCTGACAAGGCTGCACTCTCTCCACACTGACCCTCTGACAATGCAACACACACTCCACACTGATCCTCTAACAATGCTGCACTCCCTCCACACTGACCCTCTGACAATGCTGCACTCCCTCCAAACTGACCCTCTGACAATGCTGCACTCTCTCCACACTGATCCTCTGACAATGATGCACTCTCTCCACACTGACCCTCTGATAATGCTACACTCCCTCCACACTGATCCTCTGACAATGCTTCACTCTCTCCATACTGACGCTCTGACAATGATGCACTCACTCAATAGACAATAGACAATAGACAATAGATGCAGGAGTAGGCCATTCAGCCCTTCGAGCCTGCACCGCCATTCAATATGATCATGGCTGATCATTCCCAATCAGTACCCAGTTCCAGCCTTATCTCCATAACCCTTGACTCCACTATCTTTAAGAGCTCTATCCAATTCTTTCTTAAATGAATCCAGAGACTGGGCCACCACTGCCCTCTGGGGCAGAGCATTCCACACAGCCTCCACTCTCTGGGTGAAGTAGTTTCTCCTCATCTCTGTCCTAAATGGTCTACCCCGTATTTTTAAGTTGTGTCCTCTGGTTCGGCACTCCCCCATCAGCGGAAATATGTTTCCTCCTGCCAGAGTGTCCGATCCTTTCATAATCCTATACGTTTCAATCAGAACCCCTCTCAGTCTTCTAAACTCAAGGGTATACAAGCCCAGTCGCTTCAGTCTTTCCGTGTAAGGCAATCGTGCCATTCCAGGAATTGACCTCGTGAACCTACGCTTCACTCCCTCAATAGCCAGAATGTCTTTCCTCAAATTTGGAGACCAGAACTGTACACAGTACTCCAGGTGTGGTCTCACCAGGGCCCTGTACAGCTGCAGAAGCACCTCTTTGCTTCTATACACAATTCCTCTTGTTATGAAGGCCAGCATGCTATTAGCCTTCTTCACGACCTGCTGTACCTGCATGCTTGCCTTCATTGACTGGTGGACAAGAACACCCAGATCTCTCTGAACAGCCCCTTTACCTAATTTGATACCATTGAGGTAGTAATCTGCCTTCCTATTCTTGTCACCAAAGTGGATAACCATACATTTATCCACATTAAACTGCATCTGCCATGCATCTGCCCACTCACCCAACTTGGCCAGGTCACCCTGTAATCTCCTAACATCCTCATCACATTTCACCCTACCACCCAGCTTTGTATCATCAGCAAATTTGCTAATGTTATTGCTGATACCATCTTCTATATCATTTACATATATTGTAAAAAGCTGCGGTCCCAGCATGGATCCCTGCGGTACCCCACTGGTCACTGCCTGCCATTCCGAAATGGAGCCGTTAATCACTACCCTTTGTTTCCTATTAGCCAACCAATTCTCTATCCAATCTAGTACTTTGCCCCCAATACCGTGCGCCCTAATTTTACTCACTAACCTCTTGTGTGGGACTTTATCAAAAGCTTTCTGAAAGTCCAGGTACACTACATCCACTGGATCTCCCTCATCCATCTTCCGAGTTACATCCTCAAAAAATTCAAGATGATTAGTCAAGCATGATTTCCCCTTCATAAATCCATGCTGACTCTGTCCTATCCTGTTACTATTATCCAGATGTGCCGTAATTTCATCCTTTAAAATAGACTCCAGCATCTTTCCCACCACTGAGGTCAGACTAACTGGTCTATAATTTCCTGCTTTCTCCCGCCCACCCTTCTTAAAAAGTGGCACAACATTAGCCGCCCTCCAATCCTCAGGAACCGACCCCGATTCTATTGAACTCTGGAAAATAATCACCAGCGCATCCACGGTTTCCCGAGCCACCTCCTTCAGTACCCTGGGATGCAGGCCATCAGGTCCCGGAGACTTATCAACCTTCAGACCTAACAGTCTCTCCAACACCAAATCCTGGCAAATATAAATTCCCTTAAGTTCAGGTCCTTCAGCCACTGTTACCTCAGGGAGATTGCTTGTGTCTTCCCCAGTGAACACAGATCTGAAGTACCCATTTAATTCCTCTGCCATTTCTTTGTTCCCAGTCATATATTCCCCTGTTTCTGTCTTCAAGGGCCCAATTTTTGTCCTAACCATTTTTTTGCCTTGGACATACCTAAAAAAGCTTTTACTATCCTCCTTTATATTCTCGGCCAGTTTACCTTCGTACCTCATTTTTTCTCTGCGTATTTCCTTCTTACTAATCCTCTGATGTTCTTTAAAAGCTTCCCAGTACTCAGTTTTCCCACTTATTTTCGCTAAGTTATACTTTTTCTCTTTTAACTTTATATGTTTCTTTACTTCCCTCGTCAGCCACGGCCACCCATGTCTCCTCCTGGGATCTTTCTTCCTTTTAGGAATGAACTGATCCTGCAACTTCTGCATTATACACAGAAATATCCGCCATTGTTCCTCCACGGTCTTCCCTGTTAAGGTATTGCACCATTGAACTTTGGCCAGTTGATCCCTCATAGCTCCATATTTCCCTTTATTCACCTGAATTATTGTCACTTCCGATTGTACCCACTCCCTCTCAAATTGCAGATTGAAGCTCCACACTGACCCTCTGACAATCCTGCACTCTCTCCACACTGATCCTCTGACATTGCTGCACTCCCTCCACACTAATCCACTGTCAGTGCAGCACTCCCTCCACATTGATCCTCCGGCAATGCTGCACTCCCTCCAGACTGACGCTCTAACAATGCTGCACTCTTGCAACCCTGACCCTCTGACAATTCTGCACTCTCTCCACACTGAACCTTTGATAATGCTGCACTGCCTCCACACTGACCCTCTGACAATTCTGCGCTCCCTCCACACTGATACTCTGTCAATGCTGCACTCCCTCCATACTGATCCTCTGACAATGCTGCACCCCCTCCACAATTACTCTCTGACAATGCTGCACTCCCTCCACATTGATCCTCTGACAATGCTGCACTCCCTCCACACTGATTCTCTGACACTGCTGCACTCCCTCCACACCGATCCTCTGACAATGCTGCACTCCCTCCATACTGATCCTCTGACAATGCTGCACTCCCTCCACACTGATCCTCTGAAAATCCTGCACTCTCTCCACACTGACCCTCTGACAATGCTGCACTCCGTCCATACTGATCCTCTGACAATGCTGAACTCTCTCTACACTGTAACGCTGACAATGATGCACTCTCTCCACACCGATCCTCTGACAATGCTGCACTCCCTCCATACTGATCCTCTGCCAATGCTGCACTCCCTCCATACCGATCCTCTAAAAATACTGCAATCCCTCCATAGTGATCCTTGATAGTGATGCACTCCCGCAGTACTCAATCTCTGTCAGTGTGGATGTGGCCCTATACTGGCCGTCCGATTGTGTGGCCCAATCTCAGGCCAAAACCTCTGACAGTACTGCACTCCATCACAACTGACACTCTGACACTACAGCACTGCATCAGTACTGACTCATTGACAGTGTAGTACTCTCTTAGTACTGACCGTCTGCCTCGGTCCTGCACCACTGACAGTCCAGCAGTGCCTCAGGGTACAGTCTATCTGACAGTGTAGCACTCTCTCTGTACTAACACTCTGACTGTGCAGCACTCCTTCAGTACTGACCCTCTGGCAAGGAGGCACTCCCTCAGTACTGACCATCTGATGGTACAGTACTCTCTCAGTGCAGATCCTCTGATAGTGAGGCTTGCCGTGTGGACTGAAACTCTGACAGTGTGGTGCTCACTCAGTACTGACTCTCTAACAGTGCAGCACTCCCTCAGTACTGACTTTCTGACAGTGCAGCACTCCCTCAGTACTGACCCTCTGATAGTTCAGCACTCCCTCAGTACTGACCCTCTGACAGTGCAGCACACACTCAGTACTGACCCTCTGACAGAGCAGCACTCCCTCAGTACTGACCCTCTCACAGTGCAGCACTTCCTCAGTACTGATAATCTGACAGTGCAGCACTCCCTCAGTACTGATCCTCCGACAGTGCAGCACTCCCTCAGTACTGACCCTCTGACATTGCAACACTCCCTCAGTACTGACCATCCGACAGTGCAGCACTCCCTCAGTACTGACCCTCTGACAGTGCAACACTCCCTCAGTACTGACCATCCGACAGTGCAGCACTCCCTCAGTACTCCATCTTACAGTGCAACACTGCCACAGTACTAACCTTCTGACAGTGCAGCACTCCCTCAGTACTGATCCTCTGACAGTGCAGCAATCCCTCAGTACTGACCCTCTGACAGTACAGCACTCCATCAGCAATGACCCTCATTTTTCCTATTTCATAGAGACTTGTGGAAATTTGGAGACATAGGGTTTGCAGATTCTGAGGAAGCATGAGAGAGACACACAAACCAAACCCTGTCTGAAACTCTCGGCAATACACTATTCAGAGGCACAGAGTCACAGAGGTGCACAGCTTGGAAATGGACCCTCCTGTCCAACTTGTCCATACCAACCAGATATTCTCATCTCATTTCATTCCATTTGCTAGCACTTGGCTGATATCCCTCTAAACCTTTCCTATTCACATACACATCCTGATGCCTTTTAAATGTCGCAATTATACCAGCCCACATCAGTTACTCAGGCAGCTACCTGCATGCTCTTGAATAAGTGCTCAAACATTCATACAAACTCTCATAAACACCAACCTACGAAAGGCTATCATTGTCATTTTCAACCGACCCTTAGCTTCTTCATTCCCCTGATTTTAACACAGGTAAAGAAACAGAGTTAGTGACCAAACACCGTGACCCTGTTATAAAACTTATTTTCAAATGTGGCTTGTATGTGATTACCACACCCTCTAATACTTGCCTGGAAGGTGGGGGTGGGGTGTACTCTCCTGCTGCAGTCCTTGGGTGTCCCACAGTGATGTTAGGGAGGGAGCTCCGGGATTGTGACCTGAACCCTGTAAAGGGCTCTCTTACTGGAGTGCCTTTTTAACATTGGGAAGTTAATATAGACCAGGAGGACCCGAGAGCGGCTGTCTTGTCAGAGAGAGAGGACTGGTGGGTCACACACCTCAGGTGAGGGGCAAAGTTGAGAAGCTGGGGGCTTCATGGTCATTTCAGACATGATAGAGATCGAACCAACAATATTGGCATCACAAACCTGTTAGCTGTGGTAACTGACCCCGCTTTGTCGCCGAGGGATTCAATCCCTTTAATAGAGCAAGCTTGAGAATTGAACACTAAAATCAATCTGTACGGACGCGCTGGAGACCTGAAACATTGATACAGAGATTGCTGAAGACGCTAAGCATGTTCGGCAGCATCTCTGAAGGAGAGGGAGAAAGAGACAGACAGAGTTCACCTATTAATCCATTGATTTCTGCGGGAAAGTTCCTTCAGAACAGACCGTTTTGAGGAAGGGTCACTTGAAATGTGAATTGTTCCTCTCTCTCTTTTCACTGTTGCTACCTGCTGAATGTCCCCAGCCATCTGTTTGCTTGAGAATGTGACCTGGTCCAAGCGTCACTGAGTAATTCAGTCTGTGTTCAATGCCCTGAGGCTGCTTCTGCTGAAAGTTGACAAACAGGTTTAAGGCTTTGCAAGGTGTTGTATTCGGAGTGCGGGGAGAACAGATACAGAACACAGACACTTCACAAAGATCCTTCTCAATTTAACTTTGTGATGTTAATTCAGAAGGAACAGCTCAGACGTAACATTTCAGTTCATCAGCCAAGGGGAGTATATATGTCATGACAAAGACTTGTTGTAAAAACTGTACAGAACCGAACTTTAGTGACTATGTTTGTACATAAAGTGTTTTTGTGAATGAAGTCTCCTTTTGAAATTGATATAAATATTTTTTTCAAGGGGGATCGAGCATCTTGAGCTTGTGGATACAATACCATTATCCCTAATCTTTCTTAAATAATGCTAGACAAGTTAGATACTCCCCGGGTATAGACATCAAATGATCATCAACGGGGAGGAGATGGTGGGATTGTCATGGGGGGGGGGGTCAGTGTTGCCTCACCCCGCCCGGGTTCGATTCCAGCCTCGGGCGACTGTCTGTGTGGAGTTGGCACCGACCTGCCTATATTCTTTTCCACCTGTCCACTCCACCCTCTCCTCCTTGACCTATCACCTTCATCTCCTCCCCCACTCACCCATTGTACTCTATGCTACTCTCTCCCCACCCCACCCTCCTCTAGCTTATCTCTCCATGCTTCAGGCACACTGCCTTTATTCCTGATGAAGGGCTTTTGCCCGAAACGTCGATTTCGCTGCTCGTTGGATGCTGCCTGAACTGCTGTGCTCTTCCAGCACCACTAATCCAGTATTTGGTTTTCAGCATCTGTGGTCATTGTTTTTACCTTGCTGATTTTAACCCTACTGCGAATCCTCTTGCAAGGATGCCTGCCTTGAAGAAGTTTTCCTCCTCTCTCTACAAGAATCTCAGGGAGTCCATAAGACCATAAGACCATAAGACATAGGAGTGGAAGTAAGGCCATTCGGCCCATCGAGTCCACTCCGCCAATCAATCATGGCTGATGCGCATTTCAGCTCCACTTACCAGCGTTCTCCCCGTAGCCCTTAATTCCTCTAGACTTCAAGAACCTATCAATCTCGGCCTTGAAGACATTTAGCGTCCCGGCTTCCACTGCACTCCGTGGCAATGAATTCCACAGGCCCACCACTCTCTGGCTGAAGAAATGTCTCCTCATTTCTGTTCTGAAATGACCCCCTCTAATTCTAAGGCTGTGTCCACGGGTCCTAGTCTCCTCGCCTAACAGAAACAATTTCCTAGCATCCACCTTTTCAAAGCCATGTATTATTTTGTACGTCTCTATTAGATCTCCCCTTAATCTTCTAAACTCCAACGAATACAATCCCAGTATCCTCAGCCGTTCCTCATATGCTAGATCTGTCATTCCAGGGATCATCCGTGTGAATCTCCGCTGGACACGTTCCAGTGCCAGTATGTCCTTCCTGAGGTGTGGGGACCAAAACTGGACACAGTACTCCAAATGGGGCCTAACCAGAGCTTTATAATGTCTTAATAGTACATCTCTGCTTTTATATTCCAACCCTCTTGAGATAAGAGACAACATTGCATTCGCTTTCTTAATCACAGACTCAACCTGCATGTTTACCTTTAGAGAATCCTCGACTCGCACTCCCAGATCCCTTTGTGCTTTGGCTTTATTAATTTTCTCACCATTTAGAAAGTCCCTCTCCCACTGCAACTCCCAGGTCATTTCCTCTGCTCTGAAGCTCTTCAACCATGTTGTGAAACAAACTCGGTACCACAGCCACATTTGCTTCCTCAGTTCATGCCTCCGTAATCAACTCATCCCACACGGACTCCAGACCACCTTTAAACCAGCAGAGTTCGGACCCGAACAGGACAAACAGGACAGACTACAGATTCAAAAACACCAGCAACAGTTCTCCTTCAAGATCCTCCACTCCACGCTTGCAGCAATGCGCCGTCATCTAACCTCTCTCCAGTCATCCCTGCCTCAGCTGAGGGCCACACTCTCTCAGAATTGCAAAGGACCCACTCTGTACTACATCCTCAGGAGAATTCATACTCTCAACAAACAGTATTTCAATTCCATCTCAAACATCAAAAACTGGAAGGACAACAAACTTTTATCCACCCACCTCCATAACCAGTGCTCCTCAAACAGTCCAGAAGATGCCCCTGGCCTCGGAAACGCCATTAGCCATGCAGCTGACGCAGCTACCACCCCCACGCTGAGTGATGATGTCACTTCTGCCCCCATCATGGCCACTCCCACAGCCACTTCCGGCCCTCACATCATCGCTGATGCCGCATGCTCAGTGACTTCCCCTACTGCCATGATCACCACCACTTCCGCCTCCACCAGCGCCACTCACCTGCATTCTGCTGACACGCCCCCCACAAACCCCACTGTCACTATCCCCACACCCCAGAACCCTGAGGGCAACATTACCCCAGCTCATGCCTCCACCCCCATTCCCCCCACCATCACACCCACTCCAAGTACTGGCTCCGACCCCACTCCCAGCTCCACACCCGCACCAGATCCCAGCTCCCGGCCCTGCCGAGTTTTCACCATCCCTCCAGACCTCCCACTCACTGAGGACGAACGATCAGTCCTCAACAAAGGACTCACCTTCATCCCCCTCCGTCCATGCATCAATGAATTTAATACACGACGTGACATCGAACAATTCTTCCGTCACCTCCGCCTCTGAGCTTACTTTCACAATCAGGACTCCCGCCCACCTTCTGAGGACCCCTTCCCCCACCTCCAACACACTGCATCCACCTGGACACCCCGCGCTGGCCTATTACCTGCCCTCGACCTCTTCATTTCCAACTGCCGCCGGGACATTAACCGCCTCAACCTGTTGTCCCCCCTCCCCCACTCCAACCTCTCACCCTCACAACGCGCAGCCCTCCAATCCCTCTGCTCCAATCCCAACCTCACCATCAAGCCAGCGGATAAAGGGGGCGCAGTGGTAGTCTGGCGCACCGACCTCTACACCGCTGAAGCCAAACGCCAACTCGAGGACACCTCTTCCTACTGCTCCCTCGACCATGACCCCACCCCCCATCACCAAACCATCATCTCCCAGACCATACAGAACCTCATCACCTCAGGAGATCTCCCACCCACAGCTTCCAACCTCATAGTCCGGGAACCCCGCACTGCCCGGTTCTACCTCCTTCCCAAGATCCACAAGCCTGACACCCTGGCCGACCCAATGTCTCAGCATTCTCCTGCCCCACTGAACTCATCTCTACCTACCTTGACATTGTCCTGTCCCCCCTAGTCCAGGAACTCCCCACATACGTTCGTGACACCACCCACGCCCTCCAACTCCTCCAAGACTTCCGTTTCCCCGGCCCCCAACGACTTATCTTCACCATGGATATCCAATCCCTCTACACCTCCATTCACCATGACCAGGGCCTCCAAGCCCTCCGTTTTTTCCACTCCAGACGTCCCCAACAGCACCCTTCCACTGACACTCTCATTCGTTTGGCCGAACTGGTCCTCACCCTTAACAATTTCTCCTTTGAATCCTCCCACTTCCTCCAGACCAAAGGCGTAGCCATGGGCACACGTATGGGCCCCAGCTATGCCTGTCTCTTTGTTGGCTATGTAGAACAGTTGATCTTTCGTAATTTCACCGGCACCACTCCCCACCTCTTCCTCCGCTACATTGATGACTGCATTGGCACCACCCCGTGCTCCCGCGAGGAGGTTGAGCAATTCATCAACTTCACCAACACATTCCACCCTGACCTTAAATTTACATGGACTATCTCTGACACTTCCCTCCCCTTCCTGGACCTCTCCATCTCCATTAGTGACGACCGACTTGACACTGACATTTTTTACAAACCCACTGACTCCCATAGCTACCTGGATTACACCTCTTCCCACCCTATCTCTTGCAAAAATGCCCTGCCGTATTCCCATTTCTCCGCATCCGCCGTATCTGCTCCCAGGAGGACCAGTTCCACCAGAGAACACACCAGATGGCCTCCTTCTTTAGAGACCGCAATTTCCCTTCCCACGTGGTTAAAGATGCCCTCCAACTCATCTCGTCCACATCCCGCACCTCCGCCCTCAGACCCCACCCCTCCAACCGTAACAAGGACAGAATGCCCCTGGTGCTCACCTTCCACCCTACAAATCTTCGCATCAACCAAATCATCCACCGACATTTCCGCCACCTCCAAAAAGACCCCACCACCAGGGATATATTTCCCTCCCCACCCCTTTCCGCCTTCCACAAAGACTGTTCCCTCCGTGACTACCTGGTCAGGTCCACACACCCCTACGACACACCCTCCCATCCTGGCACTTTCCCCTGCCACCGCAGGAACTGTAAAACCTGTTCCCACACCTCCTCCCTCACCTCTATCCAAGGCCCTAAAGGAGCCTTCCACATCCATCAAAGTTTCACCTGCACATCCACCAATATCATTTATTGTATCCGTTGCTCCCGATGTGGTCTCCTCTACATTGGGGAGACTGGGCGCCTCCTAGCAGAGCGCTTTAGGGAACATCTCCGAGACACCCGCACCAATCAACCAAACCGGCCCGTAGCCCAACATTTCAACTCCCCCTCCCACTCTGCCGAGGACATGGAGGTTCTGGGCCTCCTTCACCGCCGCTCCCTCACCACCAGACGCCTGGAGGAAGAAAGCCTCATCTTCCGCCACGGAACACTTCAACCCCAGGGCATCAATGTGGACTTCAACAGCTTCCTCATTTCCCCTTACCCCACCTCATCCTAGTTTCAAACTTCCAGCTCAGTTACTGTCTCCTTGACTTGTCCGACCTGCCTATCTCCTTTTCCACCTGTCCACTCCACCCTCTCCTCCTTGACCTATCACCTTCATCTCCTCCCCCACTCACCCATTGTACTCTATGCTACTCTCTCCCGACCCCCACCCTCCTCTAGCTTATCTCTCCATGCTTCAGGCTCACTGCGTTTATTCCTGATGAAGGGCTTTTGCCCAAAACGTCGATTTCGCTGCTCGTTGGATGCTGCCTGAACTGCTGTGCTCTTCCAGCACCAATAATCCAGTATTTGGTTTTCAGCATCTGCAGTCATTGTTTTTACATTCTCCCCGTGTCAGCCTCCTGGTGCTCCAGTTCCCTCCCTCTGTCCAAAGATGTGCAGGCTAGGTTGGTTAGCTACAGGAAATGAAGGGATTCAGGGATGGGGGGGTTGCGGGTTGGGGGGGGGGGGGGCGGGTGGTGGTGGATGGGATGCTCTCCCGAGGGTCAGTGTAAACCTGATAGGCCGAATGGCCTGCTTCCACATCTTAGGGAATCTATGATCAATTCAGAGACTCAAATAATGTTCTGGGCCCTGGGCTCCAATCTTGGGGGAGGCAGTGGGTCATCACAGTGAGAACAGGTTTGGGGATGAACACAGTACAAGGGGGCAACAGATTTGCTTTCAGAGGTGTTGAGGGCATGAATGTTCTGTTGAAGTGTTTTGGGGATAAACTTACTGCTGGGATGGTTTCTAAGGTATTGAGGGAGCACTATCTGTCAGTACAGGGTGCAGATGGTCAAAAGGTACAGAAACACTTCATAGAACAAAGAACATAGGACATAGAACAGTACAGCAGAGAACAGGCCCTTCAACCCATGATGTTGTGCCCACCATTGATCCTCATGTAAGGTAAACCTCATGTAAGAACCCTCAAATGTCTGTGACCATATGCATGTCCAATAGTCTCTTAAATATCCCCAATGACCTCGCTTCCACAGCTGCTGCTGCCGGCAACGCATTCCGTGCTCTCGCAACTCTCTGCGTAAAGAACCAACCTCTGACATTCCCTCTATACCTTCCGCCAAACAGCTTAAAACTATGACCCCTTGTGTTAACAATTTCTACCCTGGGAAAAAGCCTCTGACTATCGACTCTATCGATGCCTCGCATTATCTTGTACACCTCAATTAGGTCCCCTCTCTTCCTTTAATTTTCCAATGAAAAACGTCCGAGCTCAGTCAACCTCTCTTCATAAGATAAGCCCTCCAGTCCCAGCAGCATCCTGGTAAACCTCCTCTGAACCCTCTCCAAAGCATCCACATCTTTCCTATAATGGGGCGACCAGAACTGGACACAATATTTCAAGTGCGTTCTAACCAAAGTTTTATGGAGCTGCAACAAACTCTCACGTATCTTAAACTCAACTCCTCTGTTAATGAAAGCCAAAACACCACATGCTTTCCTAACAACCCTGTCCACTTGGGTAGCCATTTTAAGGGATCTATGTACCAGCACCCCAAGATCCCGCTGTCCCTCCATACTGCCAAGAATCCTGGCTTTAATCCTGTATTCAACTTTCAACTTCAACCTTTCAAAATGCATCACCTCGCATTTATCTAGTTTGAACTCCATCTGCCACCGCATAGCCCATCTCTGCATCCTGTCAATGTCCCGCTGCAGCATACAACAGCCCTCTATACTGTCAATGACACCTGCAAACGTTGTGTCGTCTGAAAACTTGCTGTCCCATCCTTCAATCTTCTCATCCGCGTCATTAATAAAAATAACAAACAGTAGAGGCCAAGGGACAGAGCTCTGTGGAATACCACTCACCACAGACTTCCAGGCAGAATATTTTCCTTCTGCTACTACTCACTGTCTTCTGTTGACCAGCCAATTCTGCATTCAGACAGATAAGTTCCACTGTATCCCATTCATTCTGATCTTCTGAACGAGCCTACCATGGGAAAACTTATCAAATGCCTTGCTGAAGTTCAGATACACAAATCCACTGCTCGACCCTCATCAACTTGTCGAAAAACATCCTCAAAGAGCTTGATAAGGTTTGTGAGGCATGACCTGCCCCTCACAAAGCTGTGCTGACTGCCTTTAATCAAGCCATCGTCTTCCAGATGGTCATAAATCCTATCCCTCAGAATCCTTTCTTACACCTTGCAGAAGACAGATGTGAGACTGACTGGTCTGTAATTGCCAGGGATTGCCCTATTTCCTTTCTTGAAGGGAGGAATTACATTTGCCTCCCTCCAGTCCTCAGGTATAACTTCGGTGGAGAGCGAGGATGCAAAGATCTTTGCAAGCGGTGAAGCAATCACATTTCTCACTTCCCAAAGCAGCCGACGACAAATCTGATCTGGCCCTGGCGACTTGTCAATCTTAATGTTTTCAAAATTTTCAGCACATCAGCTTCCTCAATCTCTAACCATTCCAGCATGCACACCTGCTCCTCAATGGTTTCATTCACTACAAGGTCCTTTTCTTGAGTAAAGATAGAAGCGAAAAAGTCATTTTGGGCTTCCCCCACCTCCTCAGACTCCATATGCAAGATCCCTGTGCTACCCCTGATCGGCCCTACTCTTTCTTTGATCATTCTCTTATTCCTCACCTCCGTGTAAAGTGCCTTTGGATTCTCCCTAATCCTTCCTGCCAAGCCTTTTTCCTGCCCCCTCCTGGCTCTCCTCAGACCATTTCTGAGCTCCTTCCTCGCCTGCCTATAATCCGCTAGAGCTGAGCAAGACCCTTGCTTCCTCCATCTTACGTAAGTTGCCTTCTTTCTTTTGAAAAGAAGCTCCTCCGCTCTCGTCATCCAATGTTCCTTTATCTTACCCCCTTCTTGCCTGTCTCAGAGGAACACATTTATGCATCACTCACAACAACTGTTCCTTAAACCGCCTCCACATGTCTATAGTGGCCTTTCCATGGAGCAATTGCTCTCAGTCCATGGTTCCCAACTCACGTCTGATAGTATCATAGTTTCCTTTTCCCCAATTAAATATCCTCCCATTGTGCCTGTTTCTTTCCTTCTCCATAGCTATGTAGAATGTGAGGCAGTTGTGGTGACTATCACCAAAATACTTACCACAGCAAGATCTGTCACCTGCCCCAGCTCATTTCCGAGCACCAAAATCAAACTGGCCTCTCCCCTCGTCGGCCACTTCAATGTGCTGAGTTAGGAAACCCTCATGAACACTCCTTACAAAAATAGCTCCTTCCAAACCATCTGCTCGAAGGAGCTTCCAATCAATATTGCGAAAGTTAAAGTCACCCATTACAACAACCCGATTACATTCACTCTTTACCAAAATCTGCCGACCTATGCTTTCTTCAATCTCCCTGCTGCTATTGGGGAGCCTGCAGTACACCCCTAATGAAGTAACTGCTCCCTTACTGTTCCTAATTTCCACCTATACTGACTCAGTAGGCAGACCCTCCTCGACAATGGTAACTTCTGTAGCTGTGATACCCTCTCTGATTTCCTTTCTGAATTCAATGCATGTGATGTCCCTCAAGGGTTGGGCACCACGGTGGCTCAGTGGTGAACACTGCTGCCTCACAGCACCAGGGACCCAGGTTCGATTCCAGACTCGGGGGACTGTCTGTGTGGAGTTTGCACATTCTCCCAGTGTCTGCGTGGGTTTCCTCCGTGTGCTCCGGTTTCTTCCCACAATCCGAAGATGTGCTAAATTGTCCGTAGTGTTAGGTGCATTAATCAGGGGTAAATGTACGGGAATGGGTCTGGGTGGGTTTATGTTCGGAAGGTCGGTGTGCACTTGTTGGGCTGAAGGGACTGTTTCCACACTGTAGGGAATCTAAGGATCTATCCATGGCCCCTCCTTTTTCTCACCTACATACTGCCAGGAGGTGATATTGTCCAAAAGCACCGTGTTAGGTTTCACATGTATACTGACAATGCACAGCTCTCCCTCCCCATCATCCCTCTTCATTACTCCACTGTTACTCAGTTATCAAACTGCTGACCACGCTTCCACTACTCAATTAGCTGCAATTTTCTCTAATGAAACATTGTCATGGTTAAAACCATTGTCTTCAGTTGCTATTACAAATTACTTTCCCTTACTGCAGAGCCCCTCCCTCCCACTGGGAAATATCTGAGGTAGAACTACATTCGTTAAAATATTGCTGTTATATCTGACCCCAAGGTGACCTTATGATCAGACATCTACACAATCACAAACACCAGGGATTCCATTCTCTAAAATGTTGCTTGTCTCCCCCTCACCCCAGCTCCATTGCTACAGAAACCCCTTACCCATGTCGGCGTTACCTTATACTTGACGAATCTGAAGCAGAACCCTTGATTCCATGACTGACCCAGAATCTGCTAGCTTTCTGTGTTTCCTGCACAATTACCCCCCGGTCCCTTTGTGGTGCAGCGTTCTACAGTTTCCACCATTTAAATAGCACTCTATTCTTTTATTATCTCCTCCAAAATGACCAACTTCCCATTTTCCCAAATTATACTCCATCTGCCAACTTGTTGCCCCCTTCTCCTGTACATCTCTCTCTCTTCACAATCCTCTTAGAACCTTACAGTTATGCCTTATCTGACAGATTCCCAACCCCCCCTTCGTCCCCCCACACTCCAATTCTTCTAAACGTTTACTGGGAATCCTGGGCAGTGGGAAGCGTGCAGTGTTGCTCTGTTTTTCTATGGGATGACTGGGAGGAGCTTGCTGCCCATTGGTCAGAATGGAGACAACTTGCCCATCAAGCTGCATAAGCCTTTCACTCCCCATGTCTCATTGATGAGGCACAGCGGCAGCACGGAAGGAAAGAAAGGAAGGAAATCCGGCTCTCCACATCTCACTGACTCTTGGATCATTCTGTCCCATCTATGAAAGATCTGCCCTGTTCAGTCACATGAAGTGCCAAAGTGGAAACTCATAGAAACCCACATAGATTTCCCCCTGAACTAACTGCTGACCTCCACAAGGGGTAATGTGTATAGTCATCCTGTCCCAGGAGGAGGGGATGGTGTGAGTTTCTAACCTGAACTGACAGTGACAGATTTTATAACTTGTATAAGAGGATACTACAGGTGGACATTCAGATGGTTATCTCAGTAACGGTAATGCCAAACTCTGACAGCATTACTCAATTAATCAGGACCTGGATATTCACATTGTGCATGAGTATTGTGTTCCAGCTCAATCCCATTTACTGCATAAAAGTTCTCCTTTAAATCATCCCATTCTCTCAAGTGTTCTCCCCACACCTTCAATGTGTCCTGTAATCCTTGTATAATGAGCTGATGGGTGTAAGGTTTATTATTACAACGGGTAACTTTTGTAAACCCCTCTGTCACAGCTCCCCGCAATTTCCTTTGCTACAAAGAGAACAATCTCGGTTTCCCCAAACCCCTGATTCCCCAATGTCTGTTTGCTCTCTATAAGGTACACATCAGGATTGTGTTGGAACAGTGACCATTTGCCTGCGTCAGTGCAGCTCCCAGCAATGTTAAAGAACATGAACATCCTCCAGGACAAAGCACTGTGCCTGAGTGGTGTCCAATCCACAACCCACAGCATTCCCACTCTCCACTCCCAAGATACAGTGACATCACTGTGTAAGAGGCAAAGTCAGTATTGTCCTTCCAGACCATAGGGCTGCTCTCTCATTAGCGAGAGATGACTGGTCATGGTTTAACCTGAAGGTTACCCCAGCCCAGGCAAGGGGAGAGGTTGAGAAGGAGAGTCCATCTATTGTAGATCGATATTATCTACCCAATGTATCAGCAACAACTATATCATACCAATGAATAATGTAAAATAATATACAAAACATGCTACTACAATTCCCCATTCCTTGAACCATCCTGGTAAATCTCCTTTGCCCTCTCTCAGGGACCCTGCCATCCTTCCCAATTTATGGGCGATCTCTGGTTTGCACAGACCCAGCTGCTCTGTGTTCCTGTCGGTGATGTCATCATTGAGCACCAGTTCCACTAAAACTCACTGTCTGGAAGGGGGGGGGGGGGAGACACAGAATTCCCAATTGCATTTAAGACATATTTAGGTGCACACTTGTGATACCAAGACAGATGGTGCGAATGACTGTGTATTGGAAAATGGATCAGGATAGTTTGGTGATAGTTTTCTTTACTGGTACAGACTCAATGGCCCACTGAGCTTTTTTCTGTGCTGTGAACCTCAAGACACTTTATAAGGAATATGACAGGCCACCATTGAAACCAGGTCAGAAAAAATTATAGTAGAATCGATGACACATGATTGGTCAATGTGTTTGGGAGGAAAGTGAGACGGAGAGGTTGAGGAGGAAATTCTGGAGCTGGACGCAGGAATCTGAAAGGGCCATCATCAAGTGAGAAATAAAAATGGGGAATCCTCAAGGCTGGAATCAAAGAAAGGCACATATAGCACAGCTTTGAGAGACTGGAGGGGATTAGAGTTAGGGAGGGGTCTGAGGCTGGAGAGGAATTATTAGAGATAAGAAAGATGTTCGCCGAGCTGGGAATTTGTGTTGCAGACGTTTCGTCCCCTGTCCGTTGCAGCTGGAACGGACAACCGGAAGCGGCAGATACAAATCACTATAAATGTCGGAGGAAACATCACAGAAGTGCTTCACAGGAGGCTCCCAAGCCCTGAGGATGTCACCTAGACAGCGGACGAAACGTCTGCAACACAAATTCCCAGCTCGGCGAACAGAACCATAACAACGTGTACCCGAGCTACAAATCTTCTCATAAACTGGGGATGCATTCCTCTCATAAATGGAGGAATGCAGAGATAGCAAGAATTAGAGTCTTAATGTTATGTAGCATGGAAACAGACCCTGTGATCCAATCAATCCATGTCAAACATAATTCCAAACTGAGTTAATCTCACCTGCCTCCCCTTGATCCACATGTATCCAAACATTCCCTATTAGGTACCTGTCCAAATGAGTTTCTCGTAGAATCACTGTGGAAACTCGCCATTTAGAGTCAGAGGTCATTGTGATGTACAACATGGAAACACACCCTTCGGTCCAACCCATCCATGCTGACCAGCTATCCCAAGCCAATCTAGTCCCACCTGCCAGCACGCGGCCCATATCCCTCCAAACTCTTCCCATTCATATAACCATCCAAATGCCTCTTAAACGTTGCAATTGTACCTGCCTCAACCACTTCCACTGACAGCTCATTCCATGCACGTACCACCCTCTGTGTGAAAAAGTTGCCACTTCTGTCTCTTTTATATCTTTACCCTGTCATGCTACACCTATGCCGTCTAGTTGTGGACGAGATGCTGGAAGACTGGTGCCATTATTTGAGAAAGGTGGTAAGGAAAAGTCAGCAAACTATAGACCAGTGAGCCTGAAGTCAGTAGAAGGCAAGTTGTTGAAAAGGATTCTAACGGGCAGGATGCCCATGTAATTGGAAAGACAAGAATGATTAGGGATAGTCAGCATGGATTTGTGCATGGTAATCACTAACTTGGACTTCAGAAAGACATTCAGCAAGAGTCCACATCACACACTGGTTAGCAAGTTCATCACCGTAGAATACAAGGAGATGGGGCGATTGGGATACAAAATTGGCTGGAAGGTCATAGAGTCATAGAGATATACAGCACAGAAACAGATCCTTCGTTCCAACCCGTCCATGCTGACCAGATATCCTAACCCATTCTAGTCCCACCTGCCAGCACCTGGCCCATATCCCTCTAAACCCTTCCTATTCATATTCCCACAGACAGAGGAACCTCAATTATGTGAACGAGTTGGGTGGGCACTAATTCATTCGAATAATCAATGATTCGGTGAATCGATTAAATGCCTTACCTCTGGGGCTCGGAGTTTTCAAAGTCTGCTCCCCATTTAGGAGATTACAGCAGCACACAGCACGATCGACCGCGCACACACTGTCCCCAGCCTGACCCTCACTGCCGTCCACACACCGTCCCCAGCCTGACCCTCACTGCCTTCCACACACTGTCCCCAGCCTGACCCTCACTGCCGTCCACACACTGTCCCCAGCCTGACACTCACTGACTCCCACACCCCGCCTCCAGCCTGACCATCACTGCCGTCCACACAAACCCCAGCATGATCCTCACTGCCGTCCACACACCGTCCCCAGCCTGGCCCTCACTGCCTCCCATACCGCGTCCCCAGCCTGACCCTCACTGCCTCCCACACCCCGACGCCAGCCTGACCAACACCGCCGTCCACACACCGCCCCCAGCCTGATGCTCACTGCCGTCCACACACCGTCCCCAGCCTGACCCTCACTGCCTCCCACACACCGTCCCCAGCCTGACGCTCACTGCCTCCCACACCCCGCCCCCAGCCTGACCAACACCGCCGTCCACACACCGCCCCCAGCCTGATGCTCACTGCCGTCCACACACCGTCCCCATCCTGACCCTCACTGCCTCCCACACACCGTCCACAGCCTGACTCTCACTGCCATCCACACATCGGCCCCAGCCTGACCCTCACTGCCTCCCACACCCCGCCTCCAGCCTGACCATCACCGCCATCAAACACCGCCCCCAACCTGACCCTCAATGCCGTCCACACACCGTCCCCAGCCTGACCCTCACTGCCTCCCGCACACCGCCCCCAGCCTGTCCCTCACCACCATCCAACACCACCACCAGCCTGACCCTCATCGCCGTCCAAGACCGCCCCCAGCTTGACGCTCACTGCCGCCCACACACCATCCCCAACCTGACCCTTACTGCCACCCACACAACGCCCCCAGCCTGACCTTCACCAGCATCGACACACCACCCCCAGTCTGAACTTCACTGCTGCCCACACAATGCCCCCAAGACTGACCCCCAGTGCCATCCACACACTACCTTCACCACCTTCACCATCTTCCAAAGACCGCCCCCAGCCTGGCCCTCACTGATGCCCATACACCGCAACCAGCCTGACCCTCACCGCCGTCCAACACTGCCCCCAGCCTGACACTCACCACCGTCCACACACTGCCCCCAGCCTGACACTCACCACCGACCACACACTGCCCACAGCTTGACCCTCAGCATGATCCACACACTGCCCCCAGCCTGACCCTCAGCACCATCCACACACTGGCCCCAGCCTGACCCTCAGCACCATCCACACACTGGCCACAGCCTGACCCTCACTACTGTCCAAACAAATCAAACACTGGCCCCATCCCCAACACTGTCCAACACCGCACCCTTCCCAACCATGTCCAACACCGCCCCCTCTCCAACACCGGCCAACACCGCACCCTCCCCAACCCGGTCAAACACCGACCCCTCCCTAACCCCGTCAAACACCGACCTATACACAACCCCGTGCAACACCGCACCCTCCCCAACCAAGTCCAACACGGCCAATTCCCAAATCCCATCCAACACCTACCCTGCCCCAACCCCATCGAACATCACCCCCTCCCCTAACCCTGTCCAACACCGCCCCCTCCCCCAAACCCGTCAGACACTGCCCCCTCCCCATTCCCGTCCAACACCGCCCCCTCCCCAACCCCGTCCAACACCGCCCCCTCCCCAACCCCGTCCGACACTGCCCCCTCCCAGATCCCGTCCAAAACCGCCCCCTCTCCCAAACCTGTCCAACACTGCCCCTCCCTCAACCCCGTCCGACACCGTCCCTCCCCAATCCCATCTGACACCGCCCCCTCCCCAATCCTGTCCAACACCGCCCCCACAACTCCGTCCATCATGCCCCTCCCCAAACCTGTTTAACACCGCCCCCTCCCAACACCGTCCAACACCGCCGCCTCACCAACCCCATCCAACACCACTCCCTCCCCAACTCCCTCCAAAACCACCCCCTCCCCAAACCCGTCTAACACCACACCCTCCCCAACCCTGTCCAAAACGGCCCCTTCCCTAACACCGTCCAACACCTCACCCTCCCCAACCAAGTCCTACACGGCCAATTCCCCAATCCCGTCCAACACTGCCCCCTCCTCTAACCCCATCGAACACCACCACCTCCCCAACACTGTCCAACACCGCCCCCTCCACAATCCCGTCCGATACTGCCCCCTCCCCAATCCCATCCAACACCGCTCCCTCCCCCAAAGCTGTCCAAAACTGCCCCCTCCCCAACCCTGTCTAACACCACCCCCTCCCCCAACCAATCGAATACCACACCCTCCCCAACACTGTCCAACACCTTCCCCTCACCAATCCCATCCAACACCGCTCCCTCCCCCAAAGCTGTCCAAAACCGCCCCCTCCCCAACCCTGTCCAACCCCGCCCCCTCCCCCAACCCCGTCTGACACTTCCCCTCCCCATTCCCGTCCAACACCGCCCCTCCCTCAACCCCGCCCGACACCGCACCCTCCCCCAAACCCGTCCGACACCGCACTCTCCCCAATCCCGTCCAACACCGCCCCCCACAACTTCGTCCATCACCGCCCCTCCCCAAACCTGTCCAGCACCGCCCCCTCCCCAACACCATCCAACACCGCTGCCTCACCAACCCCGTCCAACACCACACCCTCCCCAACTCCCTCCAAAACCACCCCCTCAGCAACCCCATCCAACGCCTCCCCCTCCCCAACCCCATCCAACACCGCCCACTCCCTTTGCCCTGTTCAAAACTGCCCACTCCCCTCGCCCCGTTCAAAACCGCCCCCTTTCCAACACCATCCAACACTAGCCCCCCACTAATACCACCCAACACTTCCCACTCCCCCGGCACCGTTCAAAACCACCCCCTCCACAACACCGTCCAACACCGCCCCCCCCAACCCTGTCCAACACCGCCCTCTCACCCCAACCCCATCCATCACTGCCCCCTACACCAACCCCATCAAAGACGGGCCCCATCCCCAACACCATCCAACACTGCCCCCTCCGCCAACACCACCCAACACTGCCCACTCCCCTGGCAGCGTTCAAAACCACCCCCTCCCCAACACCATCCAACACCGCCGCCCCAACCCTGTCCAACACTGCCCACTCCCCCAGCCCCGTTCAAAACAGAACCCCTCCCCAACCCTGTCCTATACCGGACCATTCCCAACAACATCCAACACTGCCCCCTGCCCAACCTGATCAAACACTGACCCCTCCCCAACACCGTCCCACACCGCCCCTCCAAAATTCCGTCCAACACCGCCCATCCCCAAACCTGTCCAACACCGCCGCCTCCCCAACACCGTCCAACACCGCCGCCTCACCAATCCTGTCCAACAACACACCCTCCCCAACTCCCTCCAAAACCACCCCCTCCACAAACCCGTCCAACACCACACCCCCCCCAGCCCCGTCCAACACCGCCCCCTCCCCAACCCCGTCGGACACTGTCCCCTCCCCAACCCCGTCCAACATTAGCCCCGCCCACAAACCCCTTCCAAAATCACCCCCTCCGCAACCCCATCCAACACCGCCCCTCCCCCAACCCGGTCCAACACCTCCCACTCCCCAACCCCATCAAATACCGTCCAGTCCCCCAGCCCTGTTCAAAACTGCCCACTCCTCAACCCCTTTCAAAACCGCTCCCTTCCCAACACCACCCAACACTGCCCACTCCCCCGGTACCATTCAAAACCACCCCCTCCACAACACCATCCAACACCGCCCCCTCACCCCAACGCCGTCCATTACTGCCCCCTACCCCAACCCCATCAAACACCAGCCCCATCCCCAACACCATCCAACACTGCCCCCTCCGCCAACACCACCCAACACTGCCCACTCTCCTGGCATAGTTCAAACCCACCCCCTCCCTAACACCGTTCAACACCGCCCCCCAACCCTGTCCAACACCGCCCCCTCACCGCAACCCCGTCCATCACTGCCCACTCCCCCAACCCCATCAAACAACGGCCCCAACCCCAACACCATCCAACACTGCCCCCTCCGCCAACACCACCCAACAATGCCCACTTCCCCAGCCCTGTTCAAAACAGAACCGTCCCCAACCCTGTCGAATACCGGACCATTCGCAACAACGTCCAACACTGCCCCCTGCCCAACCTGATCAAACACCGCCCCCTCCCCAATGCCATCCCACACCGTCCCCTCCTCAACACCATCCAACACCGCCCCCTCCCCATCCCCGTCCAACACTGCACCCTCACCAAACCCGTCCAACGTGGCCCTCTCCCCCAACCTTCCAAAACCTCCCCCTCCTCCCAAAACCTGTCCAACACCGCCCCCTCTCAAAACCTCCATCACAGCCCACTACCCTCAACCACCTCCATCACCGTCCCCCTATCCCCAACCCCATCCAACACCGTCCCCTCACCCCAACCCCGTCCATCACTGTCCCCTCCCCTACCCCGCCAAAAACTGGCCCCTCACCAATATCGTCGAACGCTGCACCTTCCCCAAACCCCGTCCAACACCTCCCACTCCCCCCAAGCCCGTCCGACACCAGCCCCTCCCAAACTCCATTCAACACCGCACCCTCCCCCAACCTAGTCCAACACCTCCCCCTCCCCAACTCCGTACAACACCGCCCCCACCCCAACACTGTTTATCAATGTCACACCCCTGAAGGCCGTACAACACCGCCCCCTTCCCAAACAGGTCCAAAACCACCCCCTCCCCAAACCCGTCCAACACCACATCATCCGCCAACCCCGTCCAACACCGCCCCCTCCCCCAACCCCGTTCTACATCATCCCTTCCCCAAACCCGTCCCACAGCTCCCCCTCCCCAACACTGCCCAAAACTGCCCCCTCCCAAATCCCGTCCGACACCACCCCCTCCCACAATGCCGTCCCACACCGTCGCCTCCCCAACCATGTCTAACACCGACCCCTCCACTCACACCATCCAACACCACCGCTTCACCAACCCCGTCCAACACCACCCCCTCCCCAACCCTATCCAAAACCACCCCCTCCCCAACCCCATCCAACACTGCCTCCTCCAGCATCCCCCTCCAACACTGCCCCCTACTCAACCACCTCCAATATTGCCCCCTCCCGTGAACCCCTTCAAACACCACCCCCCTCCAACCCCGTCCAACACTGCCCCCTCTCCTATCCCTGTCCAACATTGCCCCCTCCCGTGAACCACTTCGAACACCGCCCCCGCGGAAACCCGGTCTAACACTGCCCCCTCCAACCAACCCCGTCCAACACTGCCCCCTCGCCCAACAGCATCCAACACCGCCCCCTCCCCAACTCCATTCAACACCACCCCCCTCTCCCAACCCTGTCTATGACCGCCCCCTCCCCTAACTCCGTCCAACACCGCCCTTTCCACCAACACTATCCAACACCATCCACTCCCTCAACCCCATCCAACACCTCCCCCTCCCCCCAACCCCGACCAACAATGCCCACTCCCAAAACCTCCATCACCGCCCACTACCCTCAACCCCCTCCATCACCACCCCCATCCCCAAGCCTGTCCAACACCGCCCCCTCATCACACCTCATCCATCACTGCCCCCTCCCCTACCCCGTCCAAAACCGGTCCCTCACCAATATCGTCCAACACTGCCCCCTCCCCCAACACCGTCCAACACCTCCCCCTCTCCCCAAGCCCGTCCAACACCACCCCCTCACCCCACCCCGTCCGTCACTGCCCCCTCCACTATCCTGTCCAATGCTGGCCCCTCACCAATACCATCCACCAGCGCACCCTCCCTTAACACCGTCCAAACCTCCCCGCCCCCAAACACGCCCCACACCAACCCCTCCCCCAACACCACCCAACACCGCTGCCTCCCCAACCCCGTCCGACACCGACCCTCCTCAATCCCGTCCAACACCGCCCTCTTCCCCAACACCGTCCAACACCGCCCCCTCCCCCAACACTGTCCAACACCGCCACCTCCCCAACTCCGTGCGACACCGCCCCCTCCCCAACCCTGTCCCACAACACCCCTTCCCCCAAACCCGTCCCTCATTAATCCCATCCCCCAAACCCATCCCACACCAACCCCTCCCCCAACACCATCCAACACCAGCCCCACCTTCAACCAAGTCCCACATCACTCGCTCCCAAATACCGTCAACACCGCCCCCTCCCCCAACCCAATCCAACACAGCACTCTCCCCCAACCCCGTCCAACACCTCCCCCACCCCGCCAAGCCCGTCCAACTCCGGCCCCTCCCAAACCCTGTTCAACACCGCACCGTCCCCCAAGTCAGTCCAACAACACCCCCACCCCAACACTGTCTAACACAGCCCCACCCCTCAACCCCGTAAAACATTGCCACGTCCCCAACCCTGTCCTAAAACACCCCCTCCCCAAAACCCGTCCCACACCACCCCCTCCCGCAACAACACCCAACACCGCCCCCACTCCAAAACCCACCCCGCACCGCCCCCTCCCCCAACCCCGTCCCAAAACCGCCCCTTCCCCAATCCCGTCCAACACCGCCCGCTCCCCAACCCCATCCAACACCGCCCCCAACCCAAAACCCGTCCCACACCGCCCCATCCCCCAACACCGTCCAACACCGCCGCCTCCCCAACCCTGTCCGACACTGACCCTCCCCAACCCATTCCCCACACCAACCCCTTCCCCAACACCATTCAACACCGCCCCCAACCGTCAACCCTGTCCCACACCACCCCCTCCCAAACCACGTCCAAAACCACCCCCTCCTCCAACCCCATCCAACACCACCCCCTCCCAACGCCGTCCAACACTGCACCCTCACCAAACCCGTCCAATACAGCCCCCTTCCCCAACCCCATCCAACACCTCCCACTCCGTCCAAAACCCGACCAACACCGCCCCCTTCCAAAACCTCCGTCACCGCCCACTCCCCTCAACCCCCTCCATCACCGCCCCCACCCCTAACCCCGCCCAACACCGCCCCCTCAACCCAACCCCGTCTATCACTGCCCTCTCCTCAACCCCATCCAACACCACCCCCACCCCAACACTGTCCAACAGCGCCCCACCCCCCAACCCCGTACAACACCACCCACTCTCCAACCACGTCCAAAACCACCCACTCCCCAATCCCGTCCAACACCACATCCTCCCCAACCCCGTCCAACATCGACCCCTCCCCAGCGCATCCCACACCAACCCCTCCCCAAACCCGTCCCACACCTCCCCCTCCCCAACACTGTCCAACACCGCCCGCTCCCAAATCCCATCCGACACCGCCCCCTTCCCAACCCCATCCAAAACAACCCCCTCCCCAAACCCGTCCAACACTGTCCAATACCGCCCGCTCCCAAATCCCGTCCGAAACCACCCCCTCCCACAAAGTTGTTCCACACCGCCCCCTTCCCCCAACCATATCCCACACCGACCCCTCCACCAACACCGTCCAACACCGCCGCTTCACCAACACCATCCAACACCGCCGCTTCACCAACCCCATCCAACACCACCCCCTCCCCAAACCCGTCCAACACCGCACCCTCCCACAACCCCGTCCAACACCGCCCTCTCCCCAACCCGTCCAACGCTGCCCCCTCCCCAACCCCGTCCATCACCTCCCCCTCCCCCAACTCAGTCCAACACCGCCCCTTCCAACAACACCATCCAACACCGCCCACTCCCCCAGCCCCATTCTAAACCAACCCCTCCACATCCGCGTCCAACACTGCCCACTCCCCAAATTCGTCCAACACGGCCCTCTCCCCAACCCCGTCCAACACCCCCTACTCCCCCCAACCCCGTCCAACTCTGACCCCTCCCAAAACCTCCATCTCCGCCCAATACCCTCAACCCCCTCCATCACCACCCCCTACCCACAACCCCGTCCAACACCGCCCCCTCTCCTACCCCGTCCAAAACCGGCCCCTCACCAATATCGTCTAACACCTCCCCCTCCCCTAAACCCAGTCCAACACCGGCCACTTCCAAACCCCGTTCAACACCGCACCCTCCCCCGACCTAGTCCAAGACCTCCCCCTCCCCAGCACCATCCAACACCGCCCCCACCCCAACACTGTCCAACACAGCCCCCCCGCCCAACCCCGTACACCACCCCCTCCCCAACCCTGTCCAAAACCACCCCATCCCCAAACCCATTCAACACCGCATCCGGCCGCAACTCCGTCCAACTCCGCCCCCTCCCCCAACCCCGTCCCACACCACCCCCTCCCCAAAACCCATCCCACTCCAACCCTTTTCCCAACCCCGTCCGACACCGCCCCCACCCAACTCTGTCCCATTACATGCCCTCCCTCAAACCCGTCCCACTCCACCCCCTCCCCCAATCCCGTTCCACAGCAACACCTCCCCTTACACCGCCGAAGAGCGCTGCCTTCGCAAACTTGTACGACACCGCCCAACTCCCCTCCCAAGGGGGCGGTTATGGAGGGGGTTGGGTAAGGGGCAGAGTCGGACGGGGTTAGGGAGGCTGTGGTGTTGGACCGTGTTGGAGGAGGGAGAGGTGTTGGAGGAGGGAGCGGTGTTGGATGGGATTGGGGAGGGGCGGGATCGTACGGTTTTGGGGAGATGGCGGTGTTGGAATGTTTTGGGTGAGGGGGCGGTGGTGGACGGTGTTGGGGTGGGGGCGGTGTTGGACAGTGTTGGGATGAGGGAGCAGTGTTTGACAGGGTTGGGGTGGGGTCGGTGTTGGACCGTGTTGAGGTGGGGGCAGTGTTGGACGGTGTTGGGGAGGGGGCGGTTTTTAATGGGGCTGGGGAACTGGGTGGTGTTGGATGGTGTTGGTGGAGGGGGCGAAGTTGGACGGTGTTGGGGGAGGGGGCGGTTTTGGACGGGGTTGGGGGAGGGAGCGGTGTTGAACGGGGTTGCGGAATGGGGCAGAGTTGGATGGTGATGGGCTGGGGGCGGAGTGGGACAGGGATGGGGAGGTGGTAGTTGTGAGCGGGTCTGGGGGAGTGGGCGGTGTTGGACGGGGTTGGGGAGGGGGCAGTGTTGAACGGTTTTGGGGTTGGGGCGGCGTTTGATGGGGTTGGGGGGAGGGAGTAATGTTGGACCGGGTTGGTGGGAGGGAGCAGTGTTAGACGGGGTTTGGGAGGGGGCAGTGTTGAACGTGGTTGGGGGAGGGGGTGGTGTTGGATGGGGTTGGGTGGGGGCGGTGTTGGACGGAGTTGGGGAGGGGGTGGTTTTCAACGGTGCTGGGAGAGAGGGCGCTGTTGGATGGTAAAGGTGGAGGGGCGGTGTTGGACGGAGTTGGTGGAGGGGGCGGTGTTGGATGGTGTTGGGAGTGGGGGCAGTGTTTGACGTGGTTAGGTGAGGGGGCAGTGTTGGACAGGGTTGGGGGGAGGGGTCAGTCTTAGACCGGGTTTTGGAGGGGGCGGTTTTGGACGAGGCTGGTGAAGCGGCAGTGCTGGACGGTGTTGGTGGCGGGGTCGTTGTTGGATATGGTTGGGGGAGGGGGCAGTGTGGGACGGCATTTTGGGAGGGGGCGGTGTCGGACAGGATTGGGGAGGGTGTGGTGTCGGACGGGGTTGGGGAGACGTCGGTGTTGGGCGGTGTTGGAGGAGGGGTGATATGGGATGAGGTTAGAGGAGGGGGTGTTGTGGGAAGGGGTTGGTGGAGGGGGCGGTGTTGGATGGTGTTGGGGATGGGGCCGTTGTTTGATGGGGTTGGGGTAGAGGGCAGTGATGGATGGGGTTGGGGTGAGGGGGTGGTGTTGGACAGGGTTGTGGGCAGGGAGCAGTGTTTGACAGGGTTGGGGACGGGGTGGTGTTGGACAGTGTTGGGGAGGGGGCGGTTTTGAACGCAGCTGGGGTGTGGGCGGTTTTGAACAGGGCTGGGAGAGTGGGCGGTGTTGGACGGGGTTGTGGTAGGGGGCGGTGTTGGACGAGCTGGGGGGAGGGGGCTGTATCGGACGGGATTGTGGAGGGGGAGGTGACGGACGGGGTTGGGGGAGGGGATGGTGTTTGATAGGGTTGGGGTGAGGGGGCGGTGATGGAGAGGGTTGGTGGGAGGGGGCAGTGTTCGACAGGGTTTGGGAGAGGGCAGTGTTGGACGGGGTTGGGGAGGGGTGGTGTTGGATGGGGCTGGGGTGGGGACAGTGTTGGACGGGGTTGGGGGAGCGTGCAGTGTTGGACGGAGTTGGATAGGGGGCAGTGTTGGATGGGGTTGGGTATGGATCGGTGTTTGATGGGGTTAGGGAGGGGTCGGTGTTTGACCGTGTTTGGGAGAGGGCAGTGTTGGACGGTGTTTGAGAGGGGGCGGTGTTGGACAGTGTTGAGGAGTGGGCGGTGTTTGATGGGGATTGGGGGGGTGGTATTGGACGGGATTGGGGAGGGAGTAGCGTTGGACGGGGTTGGGGATGGCCCTGGTGTTTGATGGGGTTGGGGAGGGGCAGTGATGGTCAGGGTTGGAGTGAGGGGGCAGTGTTGGACGGGGCTGGGGGAGTGGGCGGTGTTGGATGGTGTTGATGGAGGGGGAAGTGTTGGACAGGTTTGGAGAGGGGGCGGTTTTGGACGGGATTGGGGGGGTGTTGGACGGGGTTGAGGAGGGGTCTGTGTTGGACGGGATTGGGGAGGGAGCGGTGTTGGATGGGGTTGGGGAAGCAGTGGTGTTGGAATATGTTGGGGAGAGGGTGGTGTGGGATGGATTGGGGAGGGGGCGGTGTTTCAAGGGGTTGGGGTGGGGGCAGTGTTTGACGGTATTTGGGAAGGGGCGGTTTTGGACGAGGCTGGGGCAGTGGGCGGTGTTGGATGGTGTTGGGGAGGGGGTGGTTTTAGATGGGGCTGGGGGAGTGTGCCATGTTGGATGGTGTTGGGGAGGTGGCGGTTTTGGACAGGGCTGGGGGAGCGAGCGGTGTTGGACAGGGCTGGGGGAAGTGAGCGGCATTGGACAGGGTTGGTGGAGGGGGCAGTGATGGACGGGAGTGGGGTGAGGGGGCGGTGTTGGATGGAGTTGGGGGAGGGGGCAATGATGGACGGGATTGGGGAGGGGCAGTGATGGACGGGGTTGGGGTGAGGGGGCGGTGTTGGATGGGGTTTGGAGGATGGTGCAATGATGGACGGGGTTGGGGAGTGGGCGATGATGGACGGGGTTGGGGGAGGGGGCAGTGTTGGACGGTGTTTGGAGGAGGTGGCAGTGATGGACAGGGTTGGGGTGAGGGGGCGGTGTTGGACGGAGTTGGGGGTAAGGGGCAAAGATGGACAGTGTTGGGGAGGGGTCGGTGTTGAACGGGGTTGGGGGAGGGGCAAGCGATGGACGGAGTTGGGGGAGTGGCGGTATTGGACGGTGTTTGGGGAAGCCGGCAGAGATGTATGGCGTTGGGGGACGGGCGGTGTTGGACGGGTTTAGGGAGAGGGTGGTGTTTGACGGGTTTGGGAGGGGGCGGTAATGGACGATATTGGGGAGGGTTGGTGTCGGACATGTTTGGAGAGGGGACAGTGTTTGACGGGGTTGGGGAGGGTGCTGTGTTGGACAGGGTTGGGGGAGGGGGCGGTGTTGGACAGGGCTGGGGGAGTGAGCAGCATTGGACAGGGTTAGTGGAGGGGGCAGTGATGGACGGGAGTGGGGTGAGGGGGCGGTGTTGGACGGCCATGGGGTGAGGGGGCAATGATGGACGGGATTGGGGAGGGGGCGGTTTTCGATGGGGTTGGGGTGGGTGCGGTGTTGGACGGGTTTGGGGAGGGGGCAATGTTGGACGGCTTTCGGGGGAGGGGGCGTTGTTGGACGGGGTTGGGGGGAGGGGGCAATGTTGGACGGGTTTGGGGAGGGGCCGGTTATGGACTGGGCTGGGGGAGTGGGCGCTGTTTGACGGGGTTGGGGGATGGGGCGGTGTTGGACGGGTTTGGGAAGGGGGCGGTGTTGGATGGGTTTGGGGAGGGGGCGCTGTTTGACGGGGCTGGGGGATGGGGCGGTGTTTGACGGTATTGGGGAGGGGGCGGTGATGGACGGCGCAAGTGGGAGGGGTGGTGTTGGATGTAATTGTAGGAGGGGGTGGTGTTGGATGGGTTGGGTATGAGGGCGGTGTTGGACAGGTTGGGGGAGGGGGCAGTGATGAGGGTCAGGCTGGGGGCGGTGTGTGGACAGTTATGAAGGTCAGGCTGTGGGCGATGTTGGACGGCGATGAGGGTCAGGCTGGGGCCGGTGTGTGGTCAGCAGTGAGGATAAGGCATTGGCTGGTGCGTGGATGGCAGTGAGAGTCAGGCTGGGGTGGTAAGTGTCAGGCTGCGGGTGGTGAGGGTCAGGCTGGAGGCGGTGTGTGGATGGCAGTGAGGTTCAGGCTGGGGACAGTGAGTGTCTGGCTGGGGGCGGTGAGGGTCAGTCTGGGGGCGGTGTGTGGACGGTGGTGAGAGTGAGCTGGGGATGGTGTTAACTGGACGTGAGGGTCAGGCTGGGGTGCGGTGTGTGGGTGGCTGTGAAGGTCAGGCTGTTGGCGGTGTGTGGACGGCGGTGAGGTTCAGGCAGGGGTCAGTGTGTGGATAGCGGTGAGGGTCAGGCTGGGGGCGGTGTGTGGGCGGCTGTGAGGGTCAGGCTTGGGGTGGTGTGTTGTGGTGGTGAAGGTGAGGCGACGGGCGGTGTGTGGACATCGTTGTGGGTCGGTTTGGCGATGAGTTTGGAGGGCGGTGAGGGTCAGGCTGTTGGCGGTTTTTTGGGGAGTGGTGAGTGTCAGACTGTGGGTAGTGTGTCGGGGGCAGTGAGTGTCAGGCTGAGTGGGGTGGTGTGTGGATGGCCGGGAGAGTCAGGCTGGGGGTTGGTGTTTGGGCAGGCGGTGAGTGTCAGTTTGGGAGCGGTGTGTCGGTGTGGTGAGGGTCAGGATGGGCGCAGTGTGTGGATGGCAGTGAGGGTCAGGGTGGGGGTCGTGTGTCGGTGTGGTGAGGGTCAGTTTGGGGGCGCTGTGTGGGCATTGGTGAGGGTCAGGATGGGGGTGGTGTGTGGATGGTGGTGAGGGTCAGGCTGATGATAGTGTGTGGACGGCTGTGAGGGTCTGGCTAGAAACAGTGTGTGGACGGCGGGTGAGGGTCAGGTGGGGTGGGTGTAGATGGCATTGAGGGTAAAGCTGGGAACGGTGTGTTAATGGCAATGAGGGTCAGGCAGGTGGCAGTGTGTAGACAGCGGTGAGGATCAGGCTGTGGTTGTGTTTCGGCGGCCGTGAGTGTCAGGCTCGGAGAGATGTGTGGATGGCACTGAGGGCCAGTCTTGGGCGGTGTGTGGACAGCAGTGGCGTTCAGGCTGGGGGCGGTGTTGGACAGCGATGAGGGACAGGCTGGGTGCGGTGATGGATGGTGGTGAGGGTCAGGCTAGGGGTGGTGCGGACATCGGTGAGGGTCAGGCTGGGGGTGGTGTGGGGACGTCGGTGAGGGTCAGGCTGGGGACGGTATGTGGACCAAGTGGAGAGTCAGGCGGGGTGCGTTGTGTGGATGCCAGTGAGGATCAGGCTGGAGGCAGTGAGTGGACAGCGGTGACGGTCAGGTTGGGCGTGGAGTGTAGACTGCGGTGGGGGTCAGGCTGGGGGCAGTGTGTGGATGGCGGAAAGGATCAGACTGGAGACGGTGTTTGCGTGGTGGTGAGGGTCAGACTGGGGACTGTGTGTAGACGGTGGTGAGGGTCAAGCTGGGGGCAGTGTGTGGATGGTGGTGAGGGTCCGGCTGGGGCGGGGTGTAGACAGCGCTGAGGGTCAGGCTGAGGGTGGTGTGTGGCTGGCTGTGAGGACCAGGCTGGGGGCGGAGTGTGGATGGTGGTGAGGATCAGGTTGGTGGCGGTGTGTGGATGGCGCTGAGGGTCAGGCTGTGTGCGGTCTGTGGGCAGCAGTGCGTGTCAGGCTGGGGATGGTGTGTGGGCGTCAGTGAGGGCCAGGCTGGGGGACAGTGTGTGGACTGTGTTGAGGGTCAGGCTGGGGGCGGTGACTGGACGGTGGTGAGTGTCAGGCTGGGGCAGTGTGTGGGTGACATTCAGGGTCAGGTTGGGAGCGGTGTTGGATAATGGTGAAGATCAGGCTGGGGGTGGTGTGTGGGTGGCAGTGAGGGTCAGGCTGGGGGCAGTGTTGGAGGGTGGTGAGGGTCAGGTTGGGGGCGGCAGTGAGGGTCAGACTGGGGGTGGTGTTGACCAGCGGTGAAGGTCAGGCTGGGGGTGGTGTGTGGGTGGCAGTGAGGGTCAGGGTGGGGGCAGTGTTGGACGTTGGTGAGGGTCAGGCTAAGGGCGGTGTGTGGATGGCAGTGAGGGACAAGCTGGGAGCGGTGTGTGGACGGTGGTGAGAGTCAGGCTGGGGGCGGTGAATGGACGGCAGTGAGGGACAAGCTGGGAGCGGTGTGTGGACGGTGGTGAGCGACAGGCTGGGGGCGGATTGTGGATGATGGTGAGGGTTAGTTCGGGGGCGGTGTGTGGGCGGCAGTGAGGGCCAGGCTGGGGGCGGTGTGTAAATGATTAGATATTTTTAGATTAGATTTGATTACATTACATTACATTACAGTGTGGAAACAGGTCCTTCGGCCCAACAAGTCCACACCGACCCCGAAGCACAATCCAGCCATACCCCTACATTTACCCCTTACCTAACACTCCGGGCAATTTAGCATGGCCAATTCACCTGGCCTGCATATCTTTGGACTGTGGGAGGAAACCGGAGCACCCGGATGAATCCCACGCAGACACGGGGCGAACGTGCAAATTCCACACAGTCAGTTGCCTGAGGCGGGAATTGTCGCCCAGGTCTCAGGCGCTGTGGGCAGCAGTGCTAATGGCGGTGAGGGTCAAACTGGGCATGGTGTGTGGACAGCGGGGAGGGACAGGCTTGTGTCTCTGCGTGTGAATGACGGTGAGGGTTAATCTGGGGGTTGTGTGTGGGTGGCAGTGAGGGTCAGGCAGGGGACAGTTTGTGGACAGTGGTGGGGGTTAGGCAGGGGACAGTGTGTCCACGGCAGTGAGGATCAGACTGGGGGCGGCGTGTCGGTGGTGGTGAGTGTCAGATTGGGGGCAGTGTGTGGACGGTAGTGAGGGGCAGGCTGGGGGCAGTGTGTGGACAGTGGTGAGTGTCAGGCTGGGGGCAGTGTGTGGACCGTGGTGAGGGTCAGACTGGGGGCAGTGTGTGGACGGTGGTGAGGGTCAGGCTGGGGGCAGTGTGTGGACAGTGGAGAGTGTCAGGCTGGGGGCAGTGTGTGGAAAGTGGTGAGGGTCAGATTGGGGGCAGTGTGTGGACGGTGGTGAGGGTCAGGCTGGGGGCAGTGTGTGGACAGTGGTGAGGGTCAGGCTGGGGGCGGTGTGTGGACGGTTGTTAGGGTCAGACTGGGGGCAGTGTGTGGACAGTGGTGAGTATCAGGCTGGGGCGGTGTGTGGACGGTGGTGAGGGTCAGGCTGGGGGCAGTGTGTGGACAGTGGTGAGGGTCAGGCTGGGGGCAGTGTGTTGACGGTGGTGAGTGTCAGACTGGGGGCAGTGTGTGGACAGTGGTGAGGGTCAGGCTGGGGTGGTGTGTGGGCGGCAGTGAGAGTCAGGCTGGGGGTAGTGTTCGACGGTGGTGAGGGCCAGGATGGGGTGGTGTGTGGGCAACAGTAAGGGTCAGGCTGAGGGCGGTGTGTGGATGGCAGTGAGGGTCAATCTGGGGGCGTTGTGCGGGTGGCAGTAAGGGTCAGGCTGGGTCAGTGTGTGAATGGCAGTGAGGGTCACGCTGGGGGTGGTGTGTGGATGCCGGTGTAGGTCAGGCTGGGGGCGGTGTGTGGACAGAGGTGAAGGTCAGGCAGGGGACGGTGTGTGGACGGCAGTGAGGGTCAGGCTGGGAACGGTGTTTGGATGGCAGTGCGGGTCACGCTGGGGGTGGTGTGTGGATGCCAGTGTAGGTCAGGCTGGGGGCGGTGTGTGGACAGAGGTGAAGGTCAGGCAGGGGACGGTGTGTGGACGGCAGTGAGGGTCAGGCTGGGAACGGTGTTTGGACGGCAGGGAGGGTCAGCCTGGCGATGGTGTGTGGGAGGCAGTGAGGGAAGGCTGGGGACGGTGTGAGGACGGCAGTGAGGGTCAGGCTGGGGATGGTGTGTGGGAGGCAGTGAGGGTTAGGCTGGGGACGGTGTGTGGATGGCGGTAATGCTCAGGCTGGGGACGGTCTGTGGACCGTGGTGAGGGTCAGACTAGGGGCAGTGTGTGGACGGTGGTGAGGGTCATGCTGGGGGCAGTGTGTGGACAGTGGAGAGTGTCAGGCTGGGGGCAGTGTGTGGACGGTGGTGAGGGTCAGATTGGGGGCAGTGTGTGGACGGTGATGAGGGTCAGGCTGGGTGCAGTGTGTGGACAGTGGTGAGGGTCAGGCTGGGGGCGGTGTGTGGACGGTTGTGAGGGTCAGACTGGGGGCAGTGTGTGGACAGTGGTGAGTATCAGGCTGGGGTCGGTGTGTGGACGGTGGTGAGGGTCAGGCTGGGGGCAGTGTGTGGACAGTGGTGAGGGTCAGGCTGGGGGCAGTGTGTTGACGGTGGTGAGGGTCAGACTGGGGGCAGTGTGTGGACAGTGGTGATGGTCAGGCTGGGGTGGTGTGTGGGCGGCAGTGAGAGTCAGGCTGGGTGTAGTGTTCGACGGTGGTGAGGGCCAGGATGGGGTGGTGTGTGGGCAACAGTAAGGGTCAGGCTGAGGGCGGTGTGTGGATGGCAGTGAGGGTCAATCTGGGGGCGTTGTGCGGGTGGCAGTAAGGGTCAGGCTGGGTCAGTGTATGGATGGCAGTGAGGGTCACGCTGAGGGTGGTGTGTGGATGCCGGTGTAGGTCAGGCTGGGGGCGGTGTGTGTACAGAGGTGAAGGTCAGGCAGGGGACGGTGTGTGGACGGCAGTGAGGGTCAGGCTTGGAACGGTGTTTGGACGGCAGGGAGGGTCAGCCTGGGGATGGTGTGTGGGAGGCAGTGAGGGAAGGCTGGGGACGGTGTGAGGACGGCAGTGAGGGTCAGGCTGAGGATGGTGTGTGGGAGGCAGTGAGGGTTAGGCTGGGGACGGTGTGTGGATGGCGTTAATGCTCAGGCTGGGGACGGTGTGTGGACGGCAGTGAGGGTCAGGCTGGGGACGGTGTGTGGACGGCGGTGGAGGTCAGGCTGGGGACGGTGTGTGGACGGCAGTGAGGGTCAGGCTGGGGACAGTGTGTGCGCGGGCAATCGTGCTGTGTGCTGCTGCAATCCTCTGAATGGGGAGCAGACTTTGAAAACTCCGAGCCCCAGAGGTAAGGCATTTAATCAATTCACCGAATCATTGATTATACGAATGAATTAGTGCCCACCCAACTCATTCACATAATGTGGGTTCCTCTGTCGGTGGAAACATGAATAGGAAGGGTTTAGAGAAATATGGGCCAGGTGCTGGCAGTTGGGACTAGATTGGCTTGGGATATCTGGTCAGCATGGACGGGTTGGACCGAAAGGTGTGTTTCCATGTTTTACATCTCAATGACTCTGACTCTAAATGGCCACTTTCCACAGTGATTCTACGAGAAACTCATTTGGACAGGTACCTTTAGGAAATGTTTGGATACATGTGGATCAGGGGGAGGCAGGTGACATTAACTCAGTTTGGAATTATGTTTGACATGGATTGATTGGATCACAGGGTCTGGTTCCATGCTACATAACATTACGACTCTAATTCTTGCTATCTCTGCATTCCTCCCTCTTCACATCTCTCCCTATCTCTGTCACCTCACCCAGCCAGACAACTCTTCCTTATCTTCAAAGTTTGTGAGAAGTTTTTTAGCTCGGGTACTCGTTGTTGTGGTTCTGTTCGCCGAGCTGGGAATATGTGTTGCAGACGTTTCGTCCCCTGTCTCGGTGACATCATCAGCGCTTGGGAGCCTCCTGTGAAGCACTTCTGTGATGTTTCCTCAGGCATTTATACTGATTTGTATGTGCTGCTTCCGGTTGTCAGTTCCAGCTGCAGCGGACAGCTAGAACTGACAACCGGAAGCAGCAGATGCAAACCAGTATAAATACCGGAGAAAACATCACAGAAGCGCTTCACAGGAGGTTCCCAAGCACTGATGATGTCACCTCGACAAGGGACGAAATGTCTGCAACACAAATTCCCAGCTCGGTGTACATCATCCTTATCTCTAATAATTCCTCTCCAGCCTCAGACCCCTCCCTAACTCTAATCCCCTCCAGTCTCTCAAAGCTGTGCCATATGTGCCTTTCTTTGATTCCAGCCTTGAGGATTCCCCATTTTTATTTCTCACTTGATAACGTCCCTTTCAGATTCCTGCATCCAGCTCCAGAATTTCCGCCTAAACCTCTCCATCTCACTTTCCTCCCAAACACATTGACAAATCATGTGTAATCGATTCTACTATAATTTTTTCTGACCTAGTTTCAATGGTGGCCTGTCATATTCCTATATTAAGTGTCGTGAGTTTTACAGCACAGAAAAAGGCTCAGTGGGCCATTGAGTCTGTGCCAGTAAAGAAAACTATCACCAAACTATCCTTATCCATTTTCCAATACACAGTCATTCGCACCATCTGTCTTGGTATCACAAGTGTGCACCTAAATATGTCTTAAATGCTATTGGGAATTCTGTGTCTCCCACCCTTCCAGACAGTGAGGTTCAGTGCAACTGGTGCTCGATGATGACATCACCCACAGGAACACAGAGCAGCTGGGTCTGTGCAAACCAGAGATCGCCCATACATTGGGAAGGATGGCAGGGTCCCTGAGAGAGGGCACAGGAGATTTACCAGGATGGTTCAAGGAATGGGGAATTGTAGCAGCATGTTTTGTATATTATTTTACATTATTCATTGGTGTGATATAGTTGTTGCTGATACATTGGGTAGATAATATCGATCTACAATAGATGGACTCTCCTTCTCAACTTCTCTCCTTGCCTGAGCTGGGGTAACCTTCAGGTTAAACCATGACCAGTCATCTCTCGCTAATGAGAGAGCAGCCCTATGGTCTGGAAGGACAATACTGACTTTGCCTCTTACACAGTGATGTCACTGTATCTCGGGAGTGGAGAGTGGGAATGCTGTGGGTTGTGGATTGGACACCACTCAGGCACAGTGCTTTGTCCTGGAGGATGTTCATGTTCTTTAACATTGCTGGGAGCTGCACTGACGCAGGCAAATGGTCACTGTTCCAACACAATCCTGATGTGTACCTTATAGAGAGCAAACAGACATTGGGGAATCAGGGGTTTGGGGAAACCGAGATTGTTCTCCTTGTAGCAAAGGAAATTGCGGGGAGCTGTGACAGAGGGGTTTACAAAAGTTACCCGTTGTAATAATAAACCTTACACCCATCAGCTCATTATACAAGGATTACAGGACACATTGAAGGTGTGGGGAGAACACTTGAGAGAATGGGATGATTTAAAGGAGAACTTTTATGCAGTAAATGGGATTGAGCTGGAACACAATACTCATGCACAATGTGAATATCCAGGTCCTGATTAATTGAGTAATGCTGTCAGAGTTTGGCATTACAGTTACTGAGATTACCATCGAAATGTCAACATGTAGTATCCTCTTATACAAGTTATAAAATCCATCACTGTCAGTTCAGATTAGAAACTCACACTATTCCCTCCTCCTGGGCCAGGATGACTGTACACATTACCACTTGTGGAGGTCAGCAGTTAGTTCAGGGGGAAATCTATGTGGGTTTCTATGGGTTTCCACCTTGGGACTTCATGTGACTGAACAGGGCAGATCTTTCAGAGATGGGCCAGAATGATCCAAGAGTCAGTGAGATGTGGAGAGCAGGATTTCCTTCCTTTTCTTTCCTTCCGTGCTGCCGCTGTGCCTCATCAATGAGACATGGGAGTGAGAGGCTCATGCAGCTTGATGGGCAAGTTGTCTCCATTCTGACCAATGGGCAGCAAGCTCCTCCCAGTCATCCCATAGAAAAACAGAGCAACACTGCACGCTTCCCACTGCCCAGGATTCCCAGTAAACGTTTAGATGAATTGGGTGGCGGAAATCTGTCAGAAAAGGCATAACTGTAAAGTTCTAAGAGGATTGTGAAGAGAGAGAGATGCACAGGAGAAGGGGGCAACAAGTTGGCAGATGGAGTATAATTTGGGAAAATGGGAAGTTGATCATTTTGGAGGAGATAATAAAAGAACAGAGTGCTATTTAAATGGTGGAAACTGTAAAAAGCTGCGCCACAAAGGGACCGGGGGTAATTTGGCAGAAAACACAGAAAGCCAGCAGGTTCTGGGTCAGTCACGGAATCAAGGGTACTGCTTCAGATTCATCAAGTTTAAGGCAACACCGACCCGGGTAAGGGGTTTCATAACAATGGAGCTGGGGTGAGGAGGAGACAAGCAACATTTTAGAGAATGGAATTCCTGGTGTTTGTGATTGTGTGGATGTCTGATCATAAGGTCACCTTGGGGTCAGATATAACAGCAATATTGGAAAGAATGTAGTTGTACCTCAGATATTTCCCAGTGGGAGGGAGGGACTGAGCAGTAAGGGAAAGTAATTTTTAATAGCAACTGAAGGCAATGGTTTTAACCATTACAATGTTTCATTGGAGAAAATTGCAGCTAATTGAGTAGTGGGAGCGTGGTGAGCAGTTTGATAACTGAGTAACAGTGGAGTAATGAAGAGGGATGATGGGGAGGGAGAGCTGGGCATTGTCAGTGTCCATGTGAAACCTAACACGATGCTTTTGGACGATGTCACCTCCTGGCAGTATATAGGTGAGAAAAAGGAGGGTCCATGGATAGATCCTTAGATTCCCTACAGTGTGGAAACAGGCCCTTCGGCCCAACAAGTGCACGCCGACCCTCCGAAGATGAACCCACCCAGACCCATTCCCGTACATTTACCCCTGATTAATGCACCTAACACTATGGACAATTTAGTAAGGTCATTTCACCTAACCTGCACATCTTTGGATTGTGGGAAGAAACCGGAGCACGTGGAGGAAACACACGCAGACACTGGGAGAATGTGCAAACTCCACACAGACAGTCGCTCGAGTCTGGAATCGAAACTGGGTCCCTGGTGCTGTGAGGCACCAGTGCTCACCTCTGAGCCACCGTGGTGCCCAACCCTTGAGGGACACCACATGCAATGAATTCAGAAGGAAATCAGAGAGGGTATCACAGCGACAGAAGTTACCATTGTCGAGGAGGGTCTGCCAACTGAATCAGTATAGGTGGAAATTAGGAACAGTAAGGGAGTAGTTACCTCATTAGGAGTTTAGTACAGGCTCCCCAATAGCAGCAGGGAGATTGAAGAAAGCATAGGTCGGCAGATTTTGGTTATGTTTGAATGTAATAGGATTGTTGTATTGGGTGACTTTAACTTTCCCAATATTGATGGGAACCTCCTTCGAGCCGATGGTTTGGATGGAGATATTTTTGTAAGGTGTGCTCATGAGGGTTTCCTAACTCAGCACATTGAAGTGGCCGACGAGGGGAGAGACCATTTTGATTTAGGTGCTCAGCAATGAGCTGGGGCAGGTGACAGATCTCGCGGTGGGAGAGCATTTTGGTGATAGTCACCACAACTGTTTCACATTCTACATAGCTATGGAGAAGGAAAGAAAGAGGCACAATGGGAGGATAGTGTATTTCGCAAAAGGAAACTATGATACTGTCAGACGTGAGTTGAGAACCATGGACTGGGAGCAATTGCTCCACCGAAAGGCCACTAGAGACATGTGGAGGCGGTTTAAGGAACAGTTGTTGCGAGTGATGCATAAATGTGTTCCTCTGAGACAGGCAAGAAGGGGAAGGGAAAGGAACCTTGGATGACGAGAGCAGAGGAGCTTCTTTTCAAAAGAAGGAAGGCAGCTTACGTAAGATGGAGGAAGCAAGGGTCTTGCTCAGCTCTAGAGGATTACAGGCAGGCGAGGAAGGAGCTCAAAAATGGTCAGAGGAGAGCCAGGAGGGGGCACGAAAAAGGCTTGGCAGGAAGGATTAGGGAGAATCTAAAGGCATTTTACACATATGTGAGGAATAAGAGAATGATCAAAGAAAGAGTATGGCCTATCAGGGATAGCATAGGGATCTTGAATATAGAGTCTGAGGAGGTGGGGGAAGCCCAAAATGAGTTTTTTACTTCTATCTTTACTCAAGAAAAGGACCTTGTAGTGAATGAAACCATTGAGGAGCAGGTGTGCATGCTGGAATGGTTAAAGATTGAGGAAGCTGATGTGCTGAAAACTTTGACAAACATTAAGATTGACAAGTCGCCAGGGCCAGACCAGATTTGTCCTCGGCTGCTTTGGGAAGTGAGAAATGTGATTGCTTCACCGCTTGCAAAGATCTTTGCATCCTCGCTCTCCACCGGAGTTATACCTGAGGACTGGAGGGAGGCAAATGTAATTCCTCCCTTCAAGAAAGGAAATAGGGCAATCCCTGGCAATTACAGACCAGCAAGTCTCACATCTGTCGTCTGCAAGGTGTAAGAATGGAGTCTGAGGGTGTGGATTTATGACCATCTGGAAGACCATGGCTTGATTAAAGGCAGTCAGCACGGCTTTGTGAGGGGCAGGTCATACCTCACAAACCTTATCAAGCTCTTTGAGGATGTTTTTCGACAAGTTGATTAGGGTCGAGCAGTGGATTTGTGTATCTGGACTTCAGCAAGGCATTTGATAAGGTTTCCCATGGTAGGCTCGTTCAGAAGATCAGAAGGAATGGGATACAGGGGAACTTATCTGTCTGGATGCAGAATTGGCTGGTCAACAGAAGACAGTGAGTGGTAGTAGAAGGAAAATATTCTGCCTGGAAGTCTGTGGTGAGTGGTAATCCACAGGGATCTGTCCTTGGGCCTCTACTGTTTGTTATTTTTATTAATGACTTGGATGAGAAGATTGAAGGATGGGTCAGCAAGTTTGCAGACGACACAACGTTTGCGGGTGTCATTGATAGACTAGAGGACTGTTGTTGGCTGCAGCGGGACATTGACAGAATGCAGAGATGTGCTGAGCGGTGGCAGATGGAGTTCAACCTAGATAAATGCGAGGTGATGCATTTTGGAAGGTTGAACTTCAAAGCTGAGTACAGGATTAAAGCCAGGATTCTTGGCAGTATGGAGGGACAGCGGGATCTTGGGGTGCAGGCACATAGATCACTTAAAATGGCTACCTAAGTGGACAGTGTTGTGAGGAAAGCATGTGGTGTTTTGGCTTTCATTAACAGAGGAATTGAGTTTAAGATACGTGAGATTTTGTTGCAGCTCCATAAAACTTTGGTAAGACCGCACTTGAAATATTGTGTCCAGTTCTGGTCGCCCCATTATAGGAAAGATGTGGATGCTTAGGAGAGGGTTCAGAGGAGGTTTACCAGGGTGCTGCCTGGACTGGAGGGCTTATCTGATGAAGAGAGGTTGACTGAGCTCGGACTTTTTTCATTGGAAAAAAGAAGGAAGAGAGGGGACCTAATTGAGGTGTACAAGATAATGCGAGGCATCGATAGAGTCGATAGTCAGAGGCTTTTTTCCCAGGGTACAAATTGTTAACACAAGGGGTCATAGTTTTAAGCTGTTTGGCGGAAAGTAGAGAGGGAATGTCAGAGGTGGGTTCTTTACGCAGAGAGTTGCGAGAGCATGGAATGCGTTGCCGGCAGCAGCAGTTGTGGAAGCGAGATCATTGGGGATATTTAAGAGACTATTGGACATGCATATGGTCACAGATATTTGAGGGTTTTTACATTAGGTTTATCTTACATGAGGATCAATGGTGGGCACAACATCGTGGGCTGAAGGGCCTGTTCTCTGCTGTACTGTTGTATGTCCTATTTTCTATGTTTTATGAAGTGTATCTGTGCCTTTTGACCATCTGCATCCTGTACTGACAGATGGTGCTCCCTCAATACCTTAGAAACCATCCCCACAGTAAGTTTATCCCCAAAACACCTGGACAGAACATTCATGCCCTCAACACCTCAGAAAACAAACCTGTTGCCCCCCTTGGACCGTGTTCATCCCCAAACCTGTTCTCACTGTGATGACCCACTGCCATCCCCAAGATTGGAGTGTCTGGATTGATCATAGATTCCCTAAGATGTGGAAGCAGGCCATTCGGCCTATTGGGTTTACACTGTCCCTCGGGAGAGCATTCCAACTTCCCCCCCACCCCCACTCCGGATCCCCCTCATTCCTGGATCCCTTCATTTCCTGTAGCTAACCCAACGAGCCTGCACATCTTTGAACAGTGGGAGGGAACTGGAGCACCCGGAGGCTGACACGCGGAGATTGTGCCAACTCCACACAGACAGTCGCCTGAGGATGGAATCGAACCCGGGTGGGGTGAGGCAACACTGAGTCCCCGTGACAATCCCACCATCTCCTCCCCGTTGATGCTCGTTTGATGTCTATACCCGGGGAGTATCTAACTTGTCTAGCGTTATTTAAGAAAGATTAGGGATAATGGTATTGTAATCCACAAGCTCAAGATGCTCGATCCCCCTTGAAAAAAATATTTGTATCAATTTCAAAAGGAGACTTTATTCACAAAAAATCTTTACGTACAAACATAGACTCTAAAGTTCGGTTCTGTACAGTCTTTACAACAAGTCTTTGTCATGGCATATATACTCCCCTTGGCTGATGAACTGAAATGTTACGTCTGAGCTGTTCCTACTGAATTAACAGCACAAAGTTTAATTGGGAAGGTTCTTTGTGAAGTGTCTGTGTTCTGTATCCGTTCTCCCATGTACCCCTCCCTTCTAATACATTACCTTACACAGCCTTCAACCTGTTTGTCAATTTTCGGCAGAAGCAGCCTCAGGGCATTGAACACAGACTGAATTACTCAGTGACGCTTGGATTAGGTCAAATTCTCAAGCAAACAGATGGCTGGGGAAATTCAGCAGGTAGCAACAGTGAAAAGAGAGAGAGGAACAATTCGCATTTCAAGTGACCCTTCCTCAAAACGGTCTGTTCTGAAGGAACTTTCCCGCAGAAATCATTGGATTGAAAAGTGAACTCTATCTTTCTCTTTCTCCCTCTCCCACCAGAGATGCTGCCGGACATGCTTAGCTTCTTCAACAATCTCTGTATTGATGTTTCAGGTCTCTAGCGCGTCCGTACAGATTGATTTTAGTGTTGAATTCTTAAGCTTGCTCTATTAAAGGGATTGAATCCCTCGGCGACAAAGGGGGTTCAGTTACCACAGCTAACAGGTTCGTGATGCCAACATTGTTGGTTCGATCTCTATCATGTCTGAAATGACCATGAAGCCCCCAGCTTCTCAACCTTGCCCCTCACCTGAGGTGTGTGACCCACCAGTCCTCTCTCTCTGACAAGACAGCCGCTCTCGGGTCCTCCTGGTCTATATTAATTTCCCAATGTTAAAAAAGGCACTCCAGTAATAGAGCTCTTTTCATGGTTCAGGTCAAAATCCTGGAGCTCCCTCCCTAACATCACTGCGGGACATCCAAGGACTGCAGCAGGAGAGTACAGCTCACCCCCACCTTCCAGGCAAGTATTAGAGGGTGTGGTAATCACATACAAGCCACATTTGAAAATAAGTTTTATAACAGGGTCACGGTGTTTGGTCACTAACTCTGTTTCTTTACCTGTGTTGAAATCCGCGGAATGAAGAAGCTAAGGGTGGTTTGAAAATGACAATGATAGCCTTGCGTAGGTTGGTGTTTATTAGAGTTTGTATCAACTGTATGAATGTTTGAGCACTTATTCAAGGGCATGCAGGTAGCTGCCAGAGGAAGTGATGGGGGCTGGTATAATTGCGACGTTTAAAAGGCATCAGGATGTGTATGTGAATAGGAAGGGTTTAGAGGGATATCAACCAAGTGCTAGCAAATGGAATGAAATGAGATGAGAATATCTGGTTGGTCTGGACAAGTTGGATAGGAGGATCCATTTCCAAGCTGTGCACCTCTGTGACTCTTTGCCTCTGAATAGTCTATTGCCGAGAGTTTCAGACAGGGTTTGGTTTATATGTCTCTCTCATGCTTCCTCAGAATCTGCAAACCCTATGTCTCCAAATTTCCACAAGACTCTATGAAATAGAAAAAAAGAGGGTCATTGCTGTGGGAGTGCTGCACTGTCAGAGGGTCAGTCCTGAGGGAGTGCTGCACTGTCGGAGGGTCACCACTGAGGGAGTGCTGCACTGTCAGAGGGTCAGTACTGAGGGAGTGCTGCACTGTCGGAGGGTCAGTACTGAGGGAGTGCTGCACTGTCAGAGGGTCATTACTGAGGAAGTGCTGCACTGTGAGAGGGTCAGTACAGAGGGAGTGCAGCACTGTCAGAGGATCAGTACTGAGGGGTGCTGCACTGTCAGAGTGTCAGTACTGAGGGAGTGCTTCTCTGTCAGAGAGTCAGTACTGAGTGTTTGCTGCACTGTCAGAGGGTTAGCACTGAGGGAGTGTTGCACTGTCAAAGAGTCAGGACCGAGCGGATGCTGAACTTTCAGAGGATCAGTACTGCGGGAGTGATACACTGTCAGAGTGTCAGTACTGAGGGAGTGCTGCACTGTCAGAGAGTCAGTACTGAGTGAGCACCACACTGTCAGAATTTCAGTCCACACGGCAAGCCACACTATCAGAGGATCTGCACTGAGAGAGCACTGCACCATCAGAGGGTCCATACTGGGGGAGTGCCTCATTGCCAGTGGGTTAGTACTGAGGGAGTGCTGCACAGTCAGAGTGTTAGTACAGAGACAGTGCTACACTGTCATATAAACAGTACCCTGAGGCACTGCCTGACTGTCAGAGGTGCAGGACCGAGGCAGAGGGTCAGTACTGAGAGAGTACTACACTGTCAATGAGTCAGTACTGATGCAGTGCTGTACTGTCAGAGTGTCAGTTATGATGGAGTGCAGTACTGTCAGAGGTTTTGGCCTGAGATTGGGCCACACTGTCGGAGGGCCAGTTTAGGGCCACTTCCATACTGTCAGAGAGCGAGTACTGAGGGAGTGCATCACCATCAAGGATCAGAATAGAGGGAGTGCAGCATTGTCAGAAGATCAGTATGGAGGGAGTGCAGCATTGTCAGAGGATCAGTGTGGAGGGAGTGCAGCATTGTCAGAGGGTCAGTATGGAGGGAGTGCAGCATTGTCAGAGGGTCAGTGTGGAGGGAGTGCAGAATTGTCAGAGGGTCAGTGTGGAGGGAGTGCAGAATTGTCCGAGGATCAGTATGGAGGGAGTGCAGCATTGTCAGAGTGTCAGTGAGGAGGGAGTGCAGCATTGTCAGAGGACCTGTGTGGAGGGAGTGCTGCACTGTCAGAGGGTCAGTGTGGAGGGAGTGCAGCATTTTCACAGAGTCAGTATGGAGGGAGTGCAGCATTGTAACAGAGTCAGTTTGGAGGAGTGCAGCATTGTCACAGAGTCAGTATGGAGGGAGTGCTCACTGTCAGAGAGTCAGGACACAGGGATTGCTGTTCAGTGAGAGTGTCAGTAATGATGAAGTGTGCACTCTCTGACGGTCAGGACTAATGGATGGCCATGCTGTCAGAGTGTCGCACTGTGAGAGGGTTACTACTGAGGGAGCGCTGCACTGTAAAAGGGTTAGAACTGAGGCAGCACCGCACTCTGAGGGGGTTAGTACTGAGGGATCACCACACTCTGAGGGGATTAGTTCTGAAGGGATCACCGCGCTGTGAGGGGGTCAGTACTGAGGGAGCACCACACTATGTGTCGGACAGTCAGTACTGAGTGATTGCTGCATTGCCAGAGGGTCAGTACTGAGAGAGTGATGCACACTCAAATGGTCATTACTGAGGGAGCGCTACACAGTCAGTGTGTCAGTTCTGAGGGAGTGTTGTTTCAGAGGGTCAGTTCTGAGGGAGTTCAGCTCTGTCGGAAGGTCAGTACTGAGAAAATGCCACGTTATCGGAGGGTCAGCACCGAGGGAGTGCTGCACTGTAGGAGCATCGGTATTGAGGGAGTGCCACATTGTCAGATGGTCAGTACTGAGGGAATGCCACATTGTAAAAATGTCAGCACAAAGAGAGTGCTGCAGTGTCAGAGTGTCAGTACTGAGGGAATGCTGTTGTGTCAGAGCGTCAGTACTGAGGGTGTGTTGCAGTGTCAAAGGAGCAGTGCTGAGGGAGTGCTGCACTGGCAGAGGGTCAGTACATAGTGTTAGCGCGGATGAAATGATCTCAGTCCGAGCCCAGAGTGCGGTTCGACAATCGGTAATTTATTAAGGTGTTTAAAACCGGCGGAGACCAACCGAGGTCCGAATCTGGATCGCTCTCCCGTTCCCCTCGCTATGTTACAAGTTATATACTTCATGAGTCAGGATGTAGGAGATTGGGTATGAATGAGTGTGAATGGTGGCAATCATGGCTGGAGTATGTGAGAATGTCAAGCTTCCTACCGTCCTCGGAGTGTCGGCAGCATACACAAAAGTTGTGCTGTTTATCTTAACGTAAATGGGTCCGGGTGCTATCTGCTTATCTCTCCGTGAGGGCTGGAGGCTAGCACCCCCCTTTGTTACTTCCAAAGTGTCTGTTCGATTCATCCTGTTCGTTTGGTGTTTGCCTTTTGTGTAGGACTGTTTTGCATGATCTGGTTATGGGTGTGTGTCAGTTGGAACATTGACGAAATTAAAAAGTGGGTTTCGATCTGTGAGTCATGACGATTGTCTGGAGTCCTGACTAGTGTCTGGTCCGGTATGTATTCGGATCTGTCTTTGGGCCCCCTTCTCCCGATCATGTGGTCGGGCTGGCAGCTGCTGTTTTAGAATGAATACCGTTGCTTTAAAATGGATACTGCTGGCTCTCCCGATGTGGGCCTTGCTCCATGGTAAACACGGCGCGGTTTATCACCCCCCATCAATAGGGAGTGCTGCATTGCCAGCGGGTCAGAACTGAGAGAGTGCTGCACTGTCAGAGGGTCTGTACTGTTGACAGCTGCATTGTCGGAGGGACTGTACTGTGGGAGAGATGCATTGTTGGAAGGTCAGTACTGAGGGAGCACCGCGCTGTCAGAGGGTCAGTACTGCGGGTGCACTGCACTGTCAGAGGGTCAGTTCTGAGGGAGTGCTGGACTGTCAGAGGGTCAGTTTGAGGGAGGGCTGGACTCTCAGCGGGTCAGGACTGCGGGTGTTCCGTACTGTCGGAGGGTCAGTACTGTGGAAATGCTGCACTGTCAGAGGGTCATTACTGAGGGAGTGCTGCACTGTCAGACGATACTACTGAGGGAGTGCTGCACTATCAGGGGGTCAGTAATGGGGGATTGTCTCAATGTCAGAGGGTCAATCTGGGGGCAGTGCTGCACTGTGAGAAGGTCAGTACTGTGGAAATGCAGCACTGTCAGATGATACGACTGAGGGAGTGCTGCACTATCAGGGGGTCAGTAATGGGGGATTGCCGCAATGTCAGAGGGTCAATCTGGGGGCAGTGCTGCACTGTGAGAAGGTCAGTACTGAGGAAGTGCTGCACTGTCAGAGAGTCAGTACTGAGGGAGTGCCACACTGTCAGAGGGTCATTACTGAGGGAGTGCTGCACTGTCAGAGGGTCAGTCTGGGGGATACCTGCATTATAAGAGTCAGTACTGAGTGAGTGACACACTATCAGATGGGCTGAATGGCTTAATTTCTGCTCCCATGTGTTGTGGTCTAAGAGGAATACCTGAAATTGTTCAGTACATTTCTGCCTCTGCGTCCTTCATAACCTGCTCAGCAATGATTCCCACGTCCAGATTCCAGAGACTGTGTTCAAACAGACCTTCATTTGGTTACCACCTTCTTTTCCCAGGGATCAAGTTTTCGTTTCGTATGACTGACCTGTCAGCTCAAAGGGATATTTTCATGCTGCAGGGCTGAGGTTTATTCCTCAGCTTCCCTGTGCTCATCCCAAATGAATCCCACTGCCCCACACTCAGCACAGTCGTGTGTTCCTTATTTCTGAGCTTCCCAATGCTAATCCACATCCAGAATGACATCCCACACCCCTCCAAATCATATCGCAGGCTATTTGCCTGGGAGAGAGGAATGCTAAGAGAGGAAATAAAAATCTGAAAGGACTTTAAAGTGACGTTAAGGGTGAATTGATAATGAGAGAAAGAGTAAGTTGTGGAACACAGTGAGAATTTGTGCATGGACCCAGAGGCTACAGTGAATGGATGGATTTTGTCAATGCTCATTGGGACAGGGTTGACATGAAATCGTGAAGATGCTCTGTGATACAATTAAATGAATGAGCATATATATAGAGAGAGATGGTTCTGAGTGGTCTGGCCTTCTTACAACCCAATAAATCTCCAAAGACGGTGGAAATGTATCTCAGTTTACCGAATGAGGTGATGGAGCAAGTAGCAGGTACACTTGCAAACATTTTCAAATCCCCTCTGACCACAGGAGAGGTGTCGTCGGACTGACCATGTGGTACTGTTATTCAAGAAGGATCATGGGATATACCAGGCAGCTACAGGCCAGTCAGGCTAATATCGTGGGTGGACGTCTGTTGGAAGCAATTTTGGGAGAGAGAATTAATCAGCATTTAAAGAGACTGGAGTTCATGAAGAACAGTCAGAATGGTTGTATTAAGGAGGGGTCAGGTCTGACCAATGGGATTGCACTTTTTAAGGAGGTGACCCCGTGTGTAAATAAGTGCAATACTTTCCTGTCGTCTGCTTGGAGGTCAGTAAGGCTTTAATCAGGACCCATATTAGAAACTGATAGTGAACATAAAAACTCAAGATCCAAGGAATTTGGCGCAGAATGCTGAGTGGCAGGAAGCAGACAGTGATGGCCCAGTTAGAAATCTCTGTCTGTTCATGGATCACTGTTGGGGTCTTGCTGATGTGGTTGATAAAAAAAGATTTAGATTTGAATGGTGGATGGTTAATCATTGGGTTCATGAATGATATGAAGATTGGTTGGGTAATAAATACTGAGGATAATAGCCTTAGATTACAGAAGGATGTAGATGGCCTTGTCAGATGGACCGATCAGTGGCAACGGGTGAGGTGCCTGAAGACTGGAGGGTGATTAATGATGGGCCATTATTGAAGTAAGGCTGCAAGGAACAGCCAGTGAACTATGGAGCTGTGAGCCTGATGGCAGTGGTGGGTAAGCTGTTGGAGGACATTCTAAAAGACAATTTACATGCATTTGGAATAGTAAGAATTCATTAGGGATGGTCATCTTGGCTTTGTTTGGTGAAATGATGTGTCCAACTTGATAGAGCTTTTGAAGTGATGACCAAGGAGACAGGTGAGAAGGTTTCACATGGGAGGTTGCTTAGTAAAAGTTTAGATGAGATGGCATCCAAGGAGAGAGGACAGCATGGTGTCTCAGTGGTTTGATTCTAACTCCCGGTGACTGTCTGTGTGGAGTTTACACATTCTCTCTGTATCTGTGCGGGTTCCCTCCAGGTGATCCAGTTTCCTCCCACCGCCCAAAGATGCCATGGGAAATGTAGCATTACAGGGGTAGAGTAGAGGATGTGAGTCTGGGTGGGATGCTGTTCAAACAGTCAGTGTAGAGCCAATGGACGGAATGGCTTGCTTCTACACTGTAGGTATTCTAAAATTAATCCAGAGAGACAAGTAATGTTCTGGGGACCTGGGCTCCAATCTTGAACAGGGGTGGATGTGGGTCCTTACAGTCTGAAGGGGTTTGAACGCAATCTGAGGGGGGAGCTGGGCTGAGCCCTGAAATGTTGAGGATGTGAATGTTTTGTGGAGCAACTGTCAAAGGGGCTTTGGGGGTTAAACACAACAAAGTGATGCTTATTCTGTATTGAGGGAAAACTTTGTGAGGTATTGAGGAAGCACTTTCTGAGGTATTCAGGGAGCACTTTCAGAGGTACTGAGGGAGCACTTTATGAGGTACTGAGAGAGCACTTTCTGGAGTACTGAGGGAGCAAATTCTAGGGTATTGAGGGAGCACTGTCTGAGGCCCTGATGGGGAAAACTTTCAGAGGTATTGAGGGAGCACTTTCTGAGGTACTGAGGGGGCACTTTCTGAGGTACTGAGGGAGCACTTTCTGGGGTATTGAGGGAGCACTGACTGAGCTACTGAGGGAGCACTTTCAGAGGTATTGAGAGAGCACATTCTGAGGTACTGAGGAAGCACTATCTGAGGTATTGAGAGAGAACTATCTGAGATATTGAGGGAGCACCTTCTTAGACATTGAGGGAGCACTTTCTGAGGTACTGAGGGAGCACTTTCTGAGGTATTGAGGGAGCACTTTCTGAGGTACTGAGGGAGCAATTTCAGAGGTATTGTGGGAGCACCTTCTGAGGTACTGAGAGAGCATCTTCTGAGGTACGGACGGTGCACTTTCTGATGTACTGAGGGAGCACTTTCTGAGGTATTGAGGGAGCACTGTCTGAGGTACTGAGGGAGCATTATCTGAGGTATTGGGGAAGCATGTTCTGAGGTACGGAGGCAGAACTTTCTGAGGTACTGAGGGAGGACTTTCTGAGGTATTGGGGAGCACTGGCTGAGGTATTGATGGAAAACGTTCTGAGGCACTGAGGGAGCAATTTCAGAGGTATTGAGGGAGCAACTTCAAAGGTACTGAGTGAGCACTTTCTGAGGTACTGAGGGAGCACTTTCTGAGGTACTGAGTGAGCACATTCTGAGGTATTTAGGGAGCAATTTCTGAGATATTGAGAGAACACTTTCTGAGGTACTGAGGGAACACTTTCTGAGGTACTGAGGGAGCACTTTCTGAGGTATTGAGGGAGCACTGTCTGAGGTACTGAGGGAGCACTTTCTGAGGTTTTGAGAGAGCACATTCTGAGGTATGTAGGGAGCAATTTCTGAGATATTGAGAGAACACTTTCTGAGGTACTGAGGGAACACTTTCTGAGGTACTGAGGGAGCACTTTCTGAGGTATTGAGGGAGCACTGTCTGAGCTATTGGGGTAGCACTGGCTGAGGTATTGAGGGAGCACTTTCGGAGGTAATGAGGCAGCACTTTCAGAGGTACTGAGGGAGGACTTTCTGAGATATTGAGAGATCACTTTCTGAGATATTGAGGGAAAACTTTCTGAGGTACTGAGGGAGCACTTTCTGAGATATTGAGGGAGCACTGTCTGAGGTATTGGGGTAGCACTGGCTGAGGTATTGAGGGAGCACTTTCTGAGGTATTCAGGGAGCATTTTCTGAGATACTGAGTGTGCACTATCTGAGGTATTGAGGGAGAACTATCTGAGGTATTGAGGGAGCACTATCTGAGGTACTGAGGGAGCACTTTCTGAGGTACTGATGGAGAACTATCTGAGGTATTAAGGGAGCACTTTCTGAGGTTGTTTGGGAGCATTTCTGAGGTATTGAGGGAGCACTTTCTGAGGTACTAAGGGAGAACTATCTGAGGTACTGAGGGAGCACTTTCTGAGGTACTGAGGGAGAATTTTCTGAGGTATTCAGGGAACACATTCTGAGATATTGGGAGAGCACTTTCAGAGGTATTGAGGGAACACTATCTGATGTATTGAGGGAGAACTATCTGAGATATTGAGGGAGAGCTATTCTGAGATATTGAGGGAGCACTTTCTGAGGCATTGAGGGAGAAATATCTGGGCAATTGAGGGAGCTTGTTCTGAGGTATTGAGGGAGCACTTTCAGAGGTATTGACGGAGCACTTTCTGAGGGAGCACTTTCTGTGGAATTGAGGGAGAACTGTCTGAGGTACTGAGGGAGCACGTTCTGAGGTATTGGGGAGCACTGGTCGAGTGATTGAGGGAGCACTATCTGAGGAATTGATGGAGCACTATCTGAGATATTGAGGGAGCACTTTCTGAGGTATTAAGGGAGCACTTTCTGAGGTAATGAGGGAGCACTCTCTGAGGTCCTGAGGGAGCACTTTCTGACAGACTGAGGGGACAGTTTATGACGTACTGAGGGAACAGTATCTGAGAGATTGAGCAAGCACTTTCTGAGGCACTGGGGGAGAAATATCTGAGGTATAGAGGGCGCACTTTCGGAGGTATTGGCGGAGTACTTTCTGAGGTATTGAGTGAGCACTTTTTGAGGTACTGAGGGAGCACTTTCTGAGGTACTGAGGGAGAACTATCCGAGGTATTGAGGGAGCACTTTATGAGGTACTGAGGGAGGACTTTCTGAGGCACTGAGGGAGCACTTACTGGGGTATTGAGGGAGCACTGTCTGAGCTACTGAGGGAGCACTTTCTGAGGTATTGATAGAACACTTTCTGAGGTATTGAGGGAGCACATTCTGAGGTATTGAGGGAGCACTACCTGAGGAAATGGGGGGAGCATTAACTGAGGTCTGAGGGAGAAACATGAGAGTTATTGGGGGCCACATTTTGAGGTATTGAGAGAGCACTTTCTGAGCTACTGAGGGAGCACATTCTGAGGAATTGAGGGAGCACTTTCGGAGGCACTGAGGGAGCAATTTCAGAGGTATTGAGCGAGCAAATTCAAAGGAACTGAGTGAGCACTTTCTGAGGAACTGAGGAAGCACTTTCTGAGGTATTGGGGGAGCACTGGCTGAGGTATTGAGGGAGCATGTTCTGAGGTACTCAGGGAGCACTTTCTGAGGTACTGAGGGAGCACATTCTGAGATATTTAGGGAGCACTTTCTGAGGTACTAAGGGAGAACTATCTGAGGTACTGAGGGAGCACTTTCGGAGGTACTGATGGAGCATTTTCTGAGGTATTGAGGGAGAACTATCTGAGATATTGAGGGAGAGCTATGTGAGCTATTGACGGAGCGCTTTCTGAGGCATTGAGGGCGAAATATCTGAGGAATTGAGGGAGCTCGTTCTGAGGTATTGAGGGAGCACTTTCAGAGGTATTGACGTAGCGCTTTCTGAGGTACTGAGGGAGCACTTTCTGAGGTATTGAGGGGGCACTGTCTGAGGTACTGAGAGAGCACTTTCTGAGGTACCGATTGAGCATTTTCTAAGGTATTGGGGATCACTGGCTGAGGTATTGAGTGAGGACGTTTTGAGTACTGAGGGAGCACTTTCTGAGGTACAGAGGGTAAACTATCCAAGGTATTGTGGGAGCATTTTATGAGGTAGTGAGGTAGGACTTTCTGAGGCACTGAGGAGCACTTACTGGGGTATCTAGGGAGCATTGTCTGAACTGCTGTGGGAGCACTTTCTGAGGTATTGAGAGAGCACTTTCTGAGTTATTGAGGTAGCACTTTCTGAGGTATTCAGGGAGCACTTTCTGAGGTATTGAGGGAGCACTGTCTGAGTTATTGGGGAAGCACTGAGGTATTGAGGGAGCACTTTCTGAGGTTCTGCGGGAGCCCTTTCTGAGATATTTAGGGAGCACTATCTGAGATATTGAGGGAGAGCTATGTGAGATATTGACGGAGCGCTTTCTGAGGCATTGAGGGCGAAATATCTGAGGAATTGAGGGAGCACGTTCTGAGATATTGAGGGAGCACTTTCAGAGGTATTGACGGAGCACTTTCTGAGGTATTGAGGGAGCATTTTCAGAGGTATTGACGTGGCACTTTCGGAGGTACTGAGGGAGCACTTTCTGAGGGATTGAGGGGGCACTGTCTGAGGTACTGAGGGAGCATTGTCTAAGGTATTGGGGAGCACTGGCTGAGGGATTGATGGAGCACTATCTGAGATATTGAGGGAGCACTTTCTGAGGTATTAAGGGAGCACTTTCTGTGGTATTGAGGGAGCACTTTCTGTAGTACTGAGGGAGCATTTTCTGAGGTACTGAGGGAGCACTGTCTGAGGTATTGAGGGAGCTCGTACTGAGGTATTGAGGGAGCACCTTCAGAGGCATTGAGGGAGCACTTTCTGTGGTACTGAGAGGGCATTTTCTGAGGGATTGAGGGAGCACTTTCTGAGGTACTGAGGGAGCACTGTCTGAGGTCCTGAGGGAGCACTTTCTGACAGACTGAGGGAGCAGTTTCTAACGTACTGAGGGAGCACTATCTGAGATATTGAGCAAGCACTTTCTGAGGTATTGAGGGAGAAATATCTGAGGTATAGAGGGCGCACTTTCTGCGTTATTGACGGAGTACTTTCTGAGGTATTGGGGGAGCACAGTCTGAGGTATTGAGTGAGCACGTTTGGAGTACTGAGGGAGTACTTCCTGAGGTACTGAGGGAGAACTATCCAAGGTATTTTGCGAGCATTTTATGAGGTAGTGAGGGAGGACTTTCTGAGGCACTGAGGGAGCACTTACTGGGGTATTGAGGGAGCACTGTCTGAGCTGCTGTGGGAGCACTTTCTGAGGTATTGAGAGAGCACTTTCTGAGTTATTGAGGTAGCACTTTCTGAGGTATTGAGGGAGCACTATCTGAGGAATTGAGGGAGCATTAATTGAGGTACTGAGGGAGAACCATGTGAGCTATTGGGGGCCACATTTTGAGCTATTGAGAGAGCACTTTCTGAGCTACTGAGGGAGCACTTTCTGAGGCATTGAGGGGGCACTTTCTGAGGCACTGAGGGAGCAATTTCAGTGGAATTGAGGGAGCAATTTCTAAGGTACCGAGTGAGCACATTCTGAGGTACTGAGGGAGCACTTTCTGAGGTATTGACGGAGCACTGGCTGAGGTAGTGAGGGAGCAAATTCTAAGGTACTCAGTGAGCACTTACTGAGGTACTGAGGGAGCACGTTCTGCGGTATTGTGGGAGCACTGGCTGAGGTATTGAGGGAGCATGTTCTGAGGTACTGAGGGAGCACTTCCTGAGGTACTGAGGGAGCACATTCTGAGGTATTGAGGGAGCACTGTCTGAGGTATTGGGGTAGCACTGGCTGAGGTATTGAGGGAGCACTTTCTGAGGTATTGAGGGAGCACTTTCTGAGGTACTGAGCGAGCACTTTCTGAGGTATTGTGTTAGCACTGTCTGAGGTATTGGGGTAGTACTGGCTGAGGTACTGAGTGAGCACTTTCTGAGGTATTCAGGGAGCATTTTCTGAGGTACTGAGTGTGCACTATCTGTGGTATTGAGGGAGAACTATCTGAGGTATTGAGGCAACACTATCTGTGGTACTGAGGGAGCACGTTCTGAAATACTGAGGGAGAACTATCTGAGGTATTGAGGGAGCACTTTCTGAGGTTCTGCGGGAGCACTTTCTGAGATATTTAGGGAGCACTTTCTGAGGAACTAAGGGAGAACTATCTGAGGAACTGAGGGAGAACTTTCTGAGGTACTGAGGGAGCACTTTCTGAGGTATTGAGGGAGCAAATTCTGAGGTACTGAGGGAGCATTTTCTGCGGTATTCAGGGAACACATTCTGAGATATTGGGAGAGCACTTTCAGAAGTATTGAGGGAGAACTACCTGATGTATTGCGGGAGAACTATCAGAGATTGAGTGAAAGCTATGTGAGATATTGAGGGAGCGCTTTCTAAGGCATTTAGGGAGAAATATCTGAGGAATTGAGGGAGCTCGTTCTGAGGTATTGAGGGAGCACTTTCAGAGGTATTGACGGAGCAGTTTCTGAGGTACTGGGGGAGCACTTTCTGAGGTGTTGGGAGCACTGGCTGAGGGTTTGATGGAGCACTATCTGAGATATTGAGGGAGCACTTTCTGAGGTATTAAGGGAGCACTTTCTGTGGTATTGAGGGAGCACTTTCTGTGGTACTGAGGGAGCATTTTCTGAGGTACTGAGGGAGCACTGTCTGAGGTATTGAGGGAGCTCGTACTGAGGTATTGAGGGAACACCTTCAGAGGAATTGAGGGAGCACTTTCTGAGGTACAGAGAGGGCACTTTCTGAGGGATTGAGGGAGCACTGTCTGAGGTCCTGAGGGAGCACTTTCTGACAGACTGAGGGAGCAGTTTCTAACGTACTGAGGGAGCACTATCTGAGATATTGAGCAAGCAGTTTCTGAGGTATTGAGGGAGAAATATCTGAGTTATAGAGGGCGCACTTTTAGCGGGATTGACGGAGTACTTTCTGAGGTATTGGGGGAGCACAGTCTGAGGTATTGTGTGAGCACGTTTTGAGTACTGAGGGAGCACTTTCTGAGGTACTGAGGGAGAACTATCCAAGGTATTGTGCGAGCATTTTATGAGGTAGTGAGGGAGGACTTTCTGAGGCATTGAGGGAGCACGTACTGGGGTATTGAGGGAGCACTGTCTGAGCTGCTGTGGGAGCACTTTCTGAGGTATTGAGAGAGCACTTTCTGAGTTATTGAGGTAGCACTTTCTGAGGTACTGAGGGAGCACTTTCTGAGGTATTGGGGAGCACTGGCTGAGGTATTGTGGGAGCATGTTCTGAGGTACTGAGGGAGCACTGTCTGAGGTATTGAGGGAGCTCGTACTGAGGTATTGAGGGAACACCTTCAGAGGAATTGAGGGAGCACTTTCTGAGGTACAGAGAGGGCACTTTCTGAGGGATTGAGGGAGCACTGTCTGAGGTCCTGAGGGAGCACTTTCTGACAGACTGAGGGAGCAGTTTCTAACGTACTGAGGGAGCACTATCTGAGATATTGAGCAAGCACTTTCTGAGGTATTGAGGGAGAAATATCTGAGTTATAGAGGGCGCACTTTTAGCGGGATTGACGGAGTACTTTCTGAGGTATTGGGGGAGCACAGTCTGAGGTATTGTGTGAGCACGTTTGGAGTACTGAGGGAGCACTTTCTGAGGTACTGAGGGAGAACTATCCAAGGTATTGTGCGAGCATTTTATGAGGTAGTGAGGGAGGACTTTCTGAGGCACTGAGGGAGCACGTACTGGGGTATTGAGGGAGCACTGTCTGAGCTGCTGTGGGAGCACTTTCTGAGGTATTGAGAGAGCACTTTCTGAGTTATTGAGGTAGCACTTTCTGAGGTACTGAGGGAGCATTTTCTGAGGTATTGGGGAGCACTGGCTGAGGTATTGTGGGAGCATGTTCTGAGGTACTGAGGGAGCACATTCTGAGATATTGAGGGAGCACAGTCTGAGGTATTGGGGTGGCACTGGCTGAGTTATTGAGGGAGCACTTTCGGAGGTACTGAGGGAGCACTTTCTGAGGTATTGAGGGAGCACTGTCTGAGTTATTGGGGTAGCACTGGCTGAGGTATTGAGGGAGCACTTTCTGAGGTACTGAGGGAGCACTTTCTGAGGTATTGAGGGAGCACTTTCAGAGGTACTGAGGGAGCACTTTCTGAGGTATTGTGGTAGCACTGTCTGAGGTATTGGGGTAGTACTGGCTGAGGTAGTGAGGGACCACTTTCTGAGTTATTCAGGGAGCATTGTCTGATGTACTGAGTGTGCACTATCTGTGGTATTGAGGGAGAAATATCTGAGGTCTTGAGGGAGCACTATCTGAGGTACTGAGGGAGCACGTTCTGAGAAACTGAGGCAGAACTATCTGAGTTATTGAGGGAGCACTTTCTGAGGTTCTGCGGGAGCACTTTCTGAGATATTTAGGGAGCACTTTCTGAGGAACTAAGGGAGAACTATCTGAGGTACTGAGGGAGCACTTTCTGAGGTACTGAGGAAGGACTTTCTGAGGTATTGAGGGAGCAAATTCTGAGGTACTGAGGGAGCTTTTTTGGAGGTATTCAGGGAACACATTCTGAGATACGAGGAGAGCACTTTCAGAAGTATTGAGGGAGAACTACCTGATGTATTGCGGGAGAACTATCTGAGATATTGAGTGAGAGCTATGTGAGATATTGAGGGAGTGTTTTCTAAGGCATTTAGGGAGAAATATCTGAGGAATTGAGGGAGCTCGTTCTGAGGTATTGAGGGAGCACTTTCAGAGGTATTGACGGAGCACTTTCTGAGGTACTGGGGGAGCACTTTCTGAGGTATTGACGGAGCACTTTCTGAGGTACTGTGGGAGCACTTTCTAAGGTGTTGGGGAGCACTGGCTGAGGGTTTGATGGAGCACTATCTGAGATATTGAGGGAGCACTTTCTGAGGTATTAAGGGAGCACTTTCTGTGGTATTGAGGGAGCACTTTCTGTGGTACTGAGGGAGCATTTTCTGAGGTACTGAGGGAGCACTGTCTGAGGTATTGAGGGAGCACCTTCAGAGGAATTGAGGGAGCACTTTCTGAGGTACAGAGAGGGCACTTTCTGAGGGATTGAGGGAGCACTGTCTGAGGTCCTGAGGGAGCACTTTCTGACAGACTGAGGGAGCAGTTTCTAACGTACTGAGGGAGCACTATCTGAGATATTGAGCAAGCACTTTCTGAGGTATTGAGGGAGAAATATCTGAGTTATAGAGGGCGCACTTTTAGCGGGATTGACGGAGTACTTTCTGAGGTATTGGGGGAGCACAGTCTGAGGTATTGAGTGAGCACGTTTGGAGTACTGAGGGAGCACTTTCTGAGGTACTGAGGGAGAACTATCCAAGGTATTGTGCGAGCATTTTATGAGGTAGTGAGGGAGGACTTTCTGAGGCACTGAGGGAGCACTTACTGGGGTATTGAGGGAGCACTGTCTGAGCTGCTGTGGGAGCACTTTCTGAGGTATTGAGAGAGCACTTTCTGTGGTACTGAGGGAGCATTTTCTGAGGTACTGAGGGAGCACTGTCTGAGGTATTGAGGGAGCTCGTACTGAGGTATTGAGGGAGCACCTTCAGAGGCATTGAGGGAGCACTTTCTGAGGTACTGAGAGGGCACTTTCTGAGGGATTGAGGGAGCAAAGTTTGAGGTCCTGAGGGAGCACTTTCTGACAGACTGAGGGAGCAGTTTCTAACGTACTGAGGGAGCACTATCTGAGTTATTGAGCAAGCACTTTCTGAGGTATTGAGGGAGAAATATCTGAGTTATAGAGGGCGCACTTTCAGCGGGATTGACGGAGTACTTTCTGAGGTATTGGGGGAGCACAGTCTGAGGTATTGAGTGAGCACGTTTGGAGTACTGAGGGAGCACTTTCTGAGGTACTGAGGGAGAACTATCCAAGGTATTGTGCGAGCATTTTATGAGGTAGTGAGGGAGGACTTTCTGAGGCACTGAGGGAGCACTTACTGGGGTATTGAGGGAGCACTGTCTGAGCTGCTGTGGGAGCACTTTCTGAGGTATTGAGAGAGCACTTTCTGAGTTATTGATGTAGCACTTTCTGAGGTACCGAGGGAGCATTTTCTGAGGTATTGGAGGAGCACTGGCTGAGGTATTGTGGGAGCATGTTCTGAGGTACTGAGGGAGCACTTTCTGAGGTACTGAGGGAGCACTTTCTGAGGTATTGAGAGAACACTTTCTGAGGTACAGAGAGAGCACTTCCTGATGTATTGAGGGAACACTTTCTGTGGTACTGTGCGAGCACTTTCTGAGGTATTGAGGGAGCACTGTCTGAAGTATTGGGGGTGCATTGGCTGAGGTATTGAGGGAGCACTTTCTGTAGTACCGTGGAAGCAGTTTCTGACGTATTGGGGAGGACTGGCTGAGGGTTTGAGGGAGCACTATCTGAGGAATTGATGGAGCACGAACTGAGATATTGAGGGAGCACTGTCTGAGGTACTGAGGGAGCTCTTTCTGAGGTATTAGGGAGCACTTTCAGTGGTATTGAGGAAGCACTTTCAGAGGCATAAAAGGAGCACTTTCTGAGGTACTGAGGGAGCACTTTCTGAGGTATTGAGGAAGCATTTTCTGAGGTAGTGAGGGAGCACTTTCTGAGGTATTGAGGGAACACTTTCAGAGGTATTGAGGGACCACTTTCTGAGGTACTGAGGGGGCACTGTCTGAGGTCCTGAGGGAGCACTATCTGAAATATTGAGGGAGCACTTTCTGAGGTATTGAGGGAGAAATATCTGAGGTATAGAGGGAACACTTTCTGAGGCATTCAGGGAGCACTTTCAGTGGCATTGGGGAGCACTTTCTGAGGTATTGAGGGAGCACTTTCTGAGGTACTGAGGGAGCACCTTCTGAGGTATTGAAGGCACACTTTCAGTGGCATTGGGGAGCACTTTCAGAGGCATAGAAGGGGCACTTTCTTAGGTACTGAGGGAGCACTTTCTGAGTTATTGAGGGAACACTTTCAGAGGTATAGAGGGACTACTTTCTGAGGTACTGATGGAGCACTGTCTGAGGTCCTGAGGGAGCACTATCTGAGATATTGAGGGAGCACTTTCTGAGGTATTGAGGGAGAAATATCTGAGGTATAGAGGGAACACTTTCTGAGGTATTGAGGGAGCACTTTCAGTGGCATTGGGGAGCACTTTCTGAGGTATTGAGGGAGCACTTTCTGAGGTACTGAGGGAGAACTTACTGAGGTATTGAGGGAGCACTTTCTGAGGTGCTGAGGGAGCACCTTCTGAGGTATTGAGGGCACACTTTCTGAGGTATTGAGGGAGCACTTTCAGTGGCATTGGGGAGCACTTTCAGAGGCGTAGAAGGAGCACTTTCTTTGGTACTGAGAGAGCACTTTCAGAGTTATTGAGGGAATACTTTCAGAGGTATAGAGGGACCACTTTCTGAGGTACTGAGGGAGCACTGTCTGAGGTCCTGAGGGAGCACTATCTGAGATATTGAGGGAGCACTTTCTGAGGTGTTGAGGGAGAAATATCTGAGGTATAGAGGGCACACTTTCTGAGGTATTGAGGGAGCACTTTCAGTGGCATTGGGGAGCACTTTCTGAGGGACTGATGGAGCACTTTCTGAGGTACTGAGGAAGCACCTTCTGAGGTATTGAGGGAGCACTGTCTGAGGTACTGAGGGAAAACTTTCTGAGGTTCTGAGAGACTACTTTTAGAGGTATTGGGGGAGCACTTTCTGAGTTATTGAGTGAGCACTTTCTGAGGTACTGAGAGAGCATTTTCTGAGATATTGGGGGAGCAATGGCTGAGGTCCTGAGTGAGCACTTTCTGAGGTACTGAGGGAGCATTTTCTGAGGTATTGGGGGAGCAATGGCTGAGGTCCTGAGTGAGCACTTTCTGAGGTACTGAGGGAGCACTTTCTGAGGTATTGAGCTAGCATTGTCTGAGGAACTGAGGGAGCACTGTCTGAAGTATTGGGGGTGCACTGGCTGAGGTATTGAGGGAGCACTTTCGGAGGCAATGAGGGAGCACTTTCTGAGGTACTGAGGGAGCACATTCTGAAGTATTCAGGGAGCACTTTCTTAGGTACTCAGGGAGCACCTTCTAAGGTATTGAGGGAACACTTTCTGAGGTATTGAGGGACCACGTTCTGAGGGACTGAGGGAGCACTGTCTGAGGTCCTGAGGGAGCACTTTCTGACAGACTGAGTGAGCACTTTCTGACATACTGAGGAAGCACTCTCTGAGGTATTGAGGGAGAAATATTTGAGATATTGAGGGAGCACTTTCTTAGATATTGAGGGAGCACATTCTGAGGTACGGAGGGAGCGCTTTCTGAGGTATTGAGGGAGCACTATCTGACGTACTGAGGGAGCACTTTCTGAGGTACTGAGGGAGCAAATTCTGAGGTATTGGAGAGCACTGGCTGAGGGATTGAGTGAGCACTATCTGAGGAATTGATGGAGCACAATCTGAGATATTCAGTTGGCACTTTCTGAGGTATTGAGGGAGCACTGTCTGAGGTATTGAGGGAGCACTTTCAGAGGCATTGAGGGAGCACTTTCTTAGGTACTGAGGGAGCACCGTCTAAGGTATTGAGGGAACACTTTCTGAGGTATTGAGGGACCACTTTCTGAGGTACTGAGGGAGCACTTTCTGACAGACTGAGGGAGCACTTTCTGACATACTGAGGAAGCACTATCTGAGGTATTGAGGGAGAAATATCTAAGATATTGAGGGAGCACTTTCTTAGATATTGAGAGAGCACTTTCTGAGGTATTGAGGAGCACTTTCTGAGGTACTGAGGGAGCACTTTCTGAGGTATTGACAGAGCACTTTCTGAGATACTGAGGGAGCAAGTTCTGAGGTATTGTGGGAGCACTTTCTGAGGTACTGAGGTAGCACTTTCTGAGTTACTGAGGGTGCAATTTCTGAGGTACTGAGGGAGCACATTCTGGGGTATTGAGAGAGCACTTTCTGAGGTATTTAGGTAGCACTTTCTGAGGTATTGAGGGAGCTCTAACTGAGGAATTGTGGGAGCGTATTTTGAGGTACTGAGCGAGAACTATGTGAGCTATTGAGGGGCCACCTTTTGAGGTATTGAGGGAGCATTTTCTGAGCTACTGAGGGAGCACTTTCTGAGGTACTGAGGGAGCACTTTCTGAGATACTGCGGGAGCACTTTCTGAGGGATTGAGGGAACACTTTCTGAGATACTGAGGGAGCACATTCTAAGGGATTGAGGGAGCACTATCTGAGGTACTGAGGGAGCACTTTCTGAGGGATTGAGGGAGAACCAACTGAGGTGGTACAGAGTGCAGAGGATAGATAGGAACAGATGCAATTTCCTGATCATTTCGTCAGGGTCCCTGAAGCACTCTGGTGTCTTAATTTTAAATGGAATCCACTCCCCATTTCAGAAGATTCAGATCATTTTAAACAATCAGTGAAAAATAACAGCAGCATGTGTCTGAAACATGGTTTTGGGGAAAACGCTTCATCAATCTATTTTTACTTGTTGCTTGGAGATGTTTTAGAAAAGCAGGCACCCAAACAGACTAACGCTGTCGATGCAAGAGGTGATGCACAGGAAGATCCAACAAGTGATCCACAGGAAGATCTGTAGCTGCTGTCTGTCTCCCTGGAGCAGTCATCATGTGAGATCAGAGTTCAGTCCTCGGAGAAATCATTTCTCCAGCAATACCTCAAACATGCCTTTACAGCCGTGTGTGTGTGTGTGTGTGTGTGTGTGTGTGTGTGTGTGTGTGTGTGTGTGTGTGTGTGTGTGTGTGTGTGTGTGTGTGTGTGTGAGAGAGAGAGAGAGAGACAGAGAGAGAAAGAGAGAAACTGCCCGTGGTTGTGTGTGTGAAAGAGTGGATGAGTGGATGCATGTGTATCTCTGTGTGTCTGTATATGTGTGCGTGAGAGAGAAAGTGCATGTTCATGTGAGAGTGTGTGGCTATGTGTTTGTTTGAGGGTGTGTGTGTGTCTCTGTGCATGTGTGTGAGTGAGGGTGTGTGTGAGAGAGTGTGTATGTGTGTGTGAGAGTGTGTCTGTGTGTGTGAGAGAATGTGTCTGTGTGTCTATGTGTGTGTGTCTGTGTGTCTATGTGTGTATGTGTCTGTGTGTCTATGTGTGTATGTGTCTGTGTGTCTCTCTGTGTGTGTATGACAGTGTGTCTTGTGTGAGAAAGAGTTTGTATGTGTGTGTGAGAGTGTGTGTGTCGGTGTGCATGTGTTTGTGAGACTGAGTGTGTCTGTGTGTGAGAGAGAGTGTGTGTGTGTCAGTGTGTGTGAGACAGAATGTGGGTGCCTGTGTGTGTGAGAGAGTGTGTGTCTATGCATATTTGAGGGAGCGTGTGTCTGCGTGTGTATGTGTGTGTGAGAGAGAGTGTAACTGTGTATTTATGTGTGTGTGTGAGAGAGCGTCTGTGTGTGTGAGAAAGTGTGTGTCAGTGTGTGTGTGTGTGAGAGAGAGTGTGTGTCCATTTGTGTGAGAGAGAGAGAGTGTGTCTATGTTTGTTTCAGGGAGCGTGTGTATGTGTGTGAGAGAGAGATTAACTGTGTGTTTATGTGTGTGTGTGAGAGTGTGTCTGTGTGTGTTTGAGGGAGCGTGGGTCTGCGTGTGTATGTGTGAGAGATAGAGAGTAACTGTGTGTATGTGTGTGTGTGAGGGAGTTTGTCTGTGTGTGTTTGAGGGATGGTGTGTCTGTGTGTCTATCTGTGAGTATGTGTGTGAGAGAGAATGTCTGTGTGTGAGAGAGACAGAGAGTGTGTGTGTGAGAGAGCGTGTCTGCGAGTGTGTGAGAGACATGGAGTGTGTGTGTGAGAGAGAGAGTGTCTGTGCGTGAGAGTGAGTGGGTGTGTGAGAGAATAAGAGTGTGTGTGTGTCTGAGTGTGTGTGTAAATGAGAGTGTGTGTATGTGCGTGAGAGAGTGTCTGTGTGTGAGAGAGAGAGTGTGTCTGTGTGTGAGAGTTGTGCCTGTGTGTATGTGTGTGTGAGAGTGTGTCTGTGTTTGTGTTTGAGGGAGCGTGTGTCTGTGAGTGAGAGAGGGCCTGTGTGTGGCGGGGTCCTTTGTGTGTGTGTGTGTGTGTGTGTGTGTGAGACAGAGAGAGAGAGAGAGAGAGAGACCATACCTCTGTGTGTGTGTGAGATAGTGAATCCATGCCTCTGTGTGTGTGTGTGTGTGTGTGTGTGTGTGTGTGTGTGTGTGTGTGTGTGTGTGTGTGTGTGTGTGTGTGTGTGTTTGTGTGTGTGTGTGTGTAAACTAGCCAATCTTATTGGGTGCCATGAATATAAAATCCAGCTGCTGTTTCAGGTGAATTGGTCCTTGTGTCTTGTAAGACTTTTGGCTCAATAGTGGCATTACTGACGACCGACTTGATCTATCTCCATTAGTGACGACCGACTTGACACTGACATTTTTTACAAACCCACCGACTCCAACAGCTACCTGGATTACACCTCTTCCCACCCTATCTCTTGCAAAAATTCCATCCCGTATTCCCAATTTCTCCGCATCCGCCGTATCTGCTCCCAGGAGGACCAGTTCCACCATAGAACACACCAGATGGCCTCCTTCTTTAGAGACCTCAATTTCCCTTCTCACGTGTTTAAAGATGCCCTCCAACGCATCTCGTCCACATCCCGCACCTCTGCACTCAAACCCCACCCCTCTAAACATAACAAGGAAAGAACGCCCCTGGTGCTCACCTTCCACCCTACAAACCTTCGCATAAACCAAATCATCCGCCGACATTTCCGCCACCTCCAAAAAGACCCCACCACCAGGGATATATTTCCCTCCCCACCCCTTTCCCCCTTCCGCAAAGACCGTTCCCTCCGCGACGACCTGTTAAGGTCCACACCCCCCTACGACCCACCCTCCCATTCTGGCACTTACCCCTGCCACCGCAGGAACTGTAAAACCTGTGCCCACACCTCCTTCCTCACCTCTATCCAAGGACCTAAAGGAGCCTTCCACATCCATCGAAGTTCTACCTGCACATCCACTAATATCATTTATTGTATCCTATGCTCCCGATATGGTCTCTTCTACATTGGGGAGACTGGGCGACTCCTAGCAGAGCGCTTTAGAGAACATCTCCGAGACACCCGCACCAATCAACCACACCGCCCCGTGGCCCAACATTTCAACTCCCCCTCCCACTCTGCCGAGGACATGGAGGTCCTGGGCCTCCTTCACCGCCGCTCCCCCACCACCAGACGCCTGGAGGAAGAACGCCTCATCTTCCGCCTTGGAACACTTCAACCCCAGGGCATCAATGTGGACTTCAACAGCTTCCTCATTTCCCCTTCCCCCACCTCATCCTAGTTTCAAACTTCCAACTCAGCACTGTCTCCTTGACTTGCCCGGACTTGTCGAACCTGCCTATCTCCTTTTCTACCTATCCACTCCACCCTCTCCTCTTTGACCTATCACCTTCATCTCCTCCCCCACTCACCCATTGTACTCTATGCTACTCTCTCCCCACCCCCACCCTCATCTAGCTTATCTCTCCACGCTTCAGGCTCACTGTCTTTATTCCTGATGATGGGTTTTTGCCCGAAACGTCAATTTCGCTGCTCGTTGTATGCTGCCGAAACTGCTGTGCTCTTCCAGCACCACAAATCCAGTATTTGCTTTCCAGCACCTGCAGTCATTGTTTTTACCTCGTCACTTCCTGTCTCTCTTGCACCCGGCTTCTCTCGCTTCTCGGCATCTATCACCCCCGTCTCTCTCTCGCCCCCGGTTACTCTCACCCGCGGTCTTTCTCCCCCCCGCCTCTCTCACCCCCGGTCTCGCTCTCGCCCCTGCTCACTCTCATCCCCGGTCTCTCGTTACACCCGGTCTCTCTCGCCCACAGTCTCTCTCGCCCACGGTCACTCTCACCCCAGTCTTTCTCAGCCACGGTCTCTCGTCATCCCCAGTCTCTCTCACCCCCAGTCTCTCTCTCGCCCCCGGTAACTCTCACCCCCGGTCTTTCTCAGCCCCGGTCTCTCGTCATCCCCCGTCTCTCTCGCCCACAGTCTCTCTTGCCCCCGGTGTGTCCCGTCGCCCCCTGTCTCTTTCACACCCGGCCTCTCTCACTTCTCGGTCTCTCTCTTGCCCTCGGTCTCTCTCTCACCGTCCCCGGTCTCTCTCACCCCCTGTCTCTCTTTGTCCCCTGTCTCTCTCTCTCTCTTGCCCCTGGTCTCTCTCTTGCCCCCGGTCTCTCTAGCCCCCCAGTCTCTCTCGCAAACCCGTCTCTCACTCCCCAGTCTCTCTCACCCCTGGTCACTCTCACCCCCGGTCTTTCTCACTCCCGGTTTCTCGTCACAACCGGTGTCTCGCCCCTGGTCTCTCTCGCCCACATCCCTCTTTGCCCCCGGTCTCTCTCTCTCGCCCCTGGTCTCTCTCACCCTCGATCTCTCTCGCCCACAGTCTCTCTTGTCGCCCCTGGTCTCTCGTCACCCCTGGTTTCTGGCACCCGGTATGTCTCGCCCACGGTCTCTCTCGCCCCGGTTTGTCTCATTGCTCCCTGCCTCTCTCGCACCCGGCCTCTCTCGCTCCCCAGCCTCTCTCGATCCCTGGCCTCTCTCGCTCCCGGTCTCTCTCTCTCGCCCCCAGTCACTCTCACCCCCGGTCTCTCTCGACCCCACTTTCTCTCGCCCCAATCTTTCTCGTCGCCCCTGGTGTCTGTCGTCTCCCCCTGTCTCTCGCCCTCGGTCTCTCTCACCCCAAGGCTCTTTTGTGTCCCGGTCTCTCTCTCTCTCACCCCGGTCTCTCTCTCTCATCCCGTCACTCTCACCTCCGGTCTCTCTCGTCACCCGGTCGCTCTTGCCCCAGGACTCTCTCTCGCCCCCGGTCTCTCTTCACCCCCAATTTCTCTCTCTCGCCCCCGCTATCTCTTGCTCCCGTTCTCGCTCGTCACCCCCTCCCTCTCACCCCTGGTCTCTTTCTCGCCCCCGGTCTCACTCTCGTCCCCTGTCTCTCTCAATGCCCGGTCTGCCTTGTTGCCCCCCATTCTCTCTCTCCCCCAGTCTCTCTTGTTGTCCCTGGTCTCTCGTCACCCCCGGGTCTCTCTCCACCTCAATCTCTCTCGCCCCCGGAGTCTTTCATCCCCCCCGGTCTCTTTCGCCCCCGGTATCTCACCCCCCGGTCTCTCTCATCAAACCCTCCCTCTCACTCTTGGTCTCTTTCTCACCCCCGGTCTGTCTTTGCCCCCCGGTCTCACTCTCCTGTCCCCTGTCTCTCTCGCCCCCGGGCTCTCTCTCTTGCCCCCGGTCTCTCTCACCTCCGGTCTCTCTCACCCCCGGTCTCTATTGTTGCACACAGTCTCTTGTCACCCCTGGTTCTCTCTCGCCCCCATTCTCTCTCGCCACCAGTCTCTCTCGTTCTCCCCGGTCTCTCGTCACCTCTGGGTCTCTCTCCACCCAAATCTCTCTCGCCCCCGGTGTCTTTTGACCACCCCCTCCCCCCGGTCTCTCTTGTCCCCGGTCTCTCTTGGTGCCGCCAGTCTCTCGTCACCCCCAGTGTCTTGCCCCTGGTTTCTCGCCCACAGTCTCTCTTGTCCCCAGTCTGTCTTGTCGCTCACTGTCTCTCTCACACCCAGCCTGTCTCACTCCCCGGTCTCTCTCGTTTACAGTCTCTCTCTCTCGCCCCCGGTCACTCTCACCCTCAGTCTCTCTCAACCCCACTTTCTCTCACCCCTGTTCTCTCTCGTCACCCCCGGTCTCTCTCGCCCCCCCCCAACTCTCGCCCCTGGTCTCTCTCGCCCCAGGTCTCTTTTGTGCCCCGGTCTCTCTTGCCCCACCTGTCTCTCTGTCTCTCTCGCTCCCCACCCCTGTCTCTCTCTCTCTCTCTCTCTCTCTCAACTCCAGTCTCTCTCGTCACCCCCTCTATCTCTCACCCCCGGTCTCTTTCTCGTCCCCGGTCTCTATCGCCCCTGGTCTCTCTACCCCCCTGTCTTTCTCCCCCCCCCCCCCCCCGGTCTCTCTCGCACACAGTCTCTCTCACTCCCGGTCTGTCTCGTTGTCCCCCGTCCCTCTAGCCCCCCGGTCTCTCTCGCAAACCCCTCTCTTTCACCCTCCAGTCTCTCTTCACCCCCGGTCTCTCTCTCTCTCGCCCTTGGTCTTTCTCACCCCCGATCTCTCTCGCCCCCGGTCTCTATTGTCACCCCCGGTCACTTGTCAACCCCGGGTCTCTCTCGCCCCCAGTCTCTCTCGCCACCTGTCTCTCTCATCGTCCCCAGTCTCTCGTCATCCCTGGGTCTCTCTCCACCCCAATCTCTCTTGTGCCCAGTGTCTTTTGCCTCCCTGGTCTCTCTCGCCCCCGGTCTCTCTCGCCTCCCCTGGTCTCTCTCGCCTCTCCTGGTCTCCCTCGCCTCCCCTGGTCTCTCTTGCCTCCCCTGGTCTCTCCTCCCTCCCCTGGTCTCTCGCCCCCCGGTCTCTCTTCGCCCCTTGTCTCTCTTTCTCACCCCTGGTCTCTCTCACCCCCGGTCTCTCTCACCCCTGGTCTCTCTCAACCCCAGTCTCTCTCTCACCCCCGGTCTCTCTCTCACCCCCTGTCTCTCTCTCGTCCAAGATCTCTCTCGCCCCCGGTATCTCTCTCGCCCCCAGTCTCTCTCGCCTCCAGTCTCTCTCACCCCCGGTCTCTCTCATCCCCGGTCTCTCTCACCCCCGGTATCTCTCTCGCCCCCGGTCACTCTCAACCCCGGTCTCTCACCCCCAGCATCTCTCTCACCCCCCGTATCTCTCTCGCCCTCGGTCACTCTCAACCCCGGTCTCTCTCACCGCCGGCATCTATCTCACCCCCGGTCTCTCTCACCCCCGGTCTCTCTCGCCCCGGTCTCTCTCTCACATCCAGTCTCTCTAACCCCCTGGTCTCTCTCTCACCCCCAGTCTCTCTTCGCCCCCGGTCTCTCTCGCCGTCCCCGGTCTCTCTCGCCCCTGTTCTCTCTTGCCCCCGGTCTCTCTTGTCCCTGGTCTCTCTTCCCCCTCCGGTCTACCACTCGCCCCCGGTCTTTCTCGTCGCCGTCAATCTCCCCCACCGGTATCTCTCTCGCCCCCGGTATCTCACTCACCCCCAGTCTCTCTCACCCCCAGTCTCTCTCACCCCCAGTCTCTCCCACCCCCGGTCTCTCTCTCACCCCCGGTCTCTCTCACCCCCGGTATCTCTCTTGCCCCCGGTCACTCTCAACCCCGGTCTCTCTCACCCCCGGCATCTCTCTTACCTCCGGTCTCTCTCTCACCCTCGGTCTCTCTCACGCCCGGTATCTCTCTCACCCCCAGACTCTCTTCGCCCCCGGTCTCTCTCGCCGTCCCCGGTCTCTCTCGCCCCTGTTCTCTCTTGCCCCCGGTCTCTCTTGTCCCCGGTCTGTCTCTCGCCCCCGGTCTTTCTCGTCGCCGTCTCTCTCCCCCACCGGTGTCTTGTCTGCCCTGGTCTCTCTCACCCCCCGGTGTCTCTCGTCACCCCCTTTCTCTCGCCACCCCGATCTCTCTCGCCCCCGGTCTCTCTCACCGCCCCCGGTCTCTCTTGCCCCTGGTCTCTCTTGCCCCCCGGTCTCTCCCGCCGCCCCCGGTCTCTCTTGTCCCTGGTCTCTCTTCACCCTCTGGTCTATCACTCGCCCCCGGTCTTTCTCGTCGCCGGTCTCTCTCCCCCACCGGTGTCTTGTCGGCGCTGGTCTCTCTCACCCCCGGTGTCTCTCGTCACCCCATTTCTCTCGCCACCCCGGTCTCTCTCGCCCCCAGTCTCTCTCGCCCCCGGTCTCTCTCTCGCCCCTGGTCTCTCTCGCCGCCCCCGGTCTCTCTCGCCCCGTTCTCTCTCGCCCCCGGTCTCTCTTGCCCCCGGTCTCTCTTGTCCCTGGTCTCTCTTCCCCCTCCGGTCTACCACTCGCCCCCGGTCTTTCTCGTCGCCGTCAATCTCCCCCACCGGTATCTCTCTCGCCCCCGGTATCTCACTCACCCCCAGTCTCTCTCACCCCCAGTCTCTCTCACCCCCAGTCTCTCCCACCCCCGGTCTCTCTCTCACCCCCGGTCTCTCTCACCCCCGGTATCTCTCTTGCCCCCGGTCACTCTCAACCCCGGTCTCTCTCACCCCCGGCATCTCTCTTACCCCCGGTCTCTCTCTCACCCTCGGTCTCTCTCACGCCCGGTATCTCTCTCACCCCCAGACTCTCTTCGCCCCCGGTCTCTCTCGCCGTCCCCGGTCTCTCTCGCCCCTGTTCTCTCTTGCCCCCGGTCTCTCTTGTCCCCGGTCTGTCTCTCGCCCCCGGTCTTTCTCGTCGCCGTCTCTCTCCCCCACCGGTGTCTTGTCTGCCCTGGTCTCTCTCACCCCCCGGTGTCTCTCGTCACCCCCTTTCTCTCGCCACCCCGATCTCTCTCGCCCCCGGTCTCTCTCACCGCCCCCGGTCTCTCTTGCCCCTGGTCTCTCTTGCCCCCCGGTCTCTCCCGCCGCCCCCGGTCTCTCTTGTCCCTGGTCTCTCTTCACCCTCTGGTCTATCACTCGCCCCCGGTCTTTCTCGTCGCCGGTCTCTCTCCCCCACCGGTGTCTTGTCGGCGCTGGTCTCTCTCACCCCCGGTGTCTCTCGTCACCCCATTTCTCTCGCCACCCCGGTCTCTCTCGCCCCCAGTCTCTCTCGCCCCCGGTCTCTCTCTCGCCCCTGGTCTCTCTCGCCGCCCCCGGTCTCTCTCGCCCCGTTCTCTCTCGCCCCCGGTCTCTCTTGTCCCCGGTCTCTCTCTCGCCCCCGGTCTCTCTCGCCGCCCCTGGTCTCTCTCGCCGCCCCTGGTCTCCCTCACCCCCGGTGTCTCTTGTCAACCCCTTTCTCTCGCCACCCCGGTCTCTCTCACCCCCGGTCTCTCTTGCCCCCCGGTCTCTCCCGCCGCCCCCGGTCTCTCTCACCCCCGGTCTCTCTTCGCCCCACGGTCTATCACTCACCCCCGGTCTTTCTCGTCGGCCCCGGTCTCTCTCGCCACCCCTGGTCTCTCTCACCCCCGGTCTCTCTCGCCCCCGGTCTCTCTCTCAACCCCGGTCTCTCTCTCACCCCCAGTCTCTCTCTCTCCCTCGGTCTCTCTCGCCCCTGGTCTCTTTCTCACCCCGATCTCTCTCTCCCCCCCATCTCTCTCTCACCCCCGGTCTCTCTCTCACCCTCGGTCTCTCTCACCCCCAGTCTCTCTTCGCCCCCGGTCTCTCTCACCCCCAGTCTCTCTTGCCCCCGGTCTCTCTCTCACCCTCGGTCTCTCTCACCCGCACTCTCTCTTCGCTCCCTGTCTCTCTCTCGCCCCCGGTCTCTCTCGCCGCCCCTGGTCTCCCTCACCCCCGGTGTCTCTTGTCAACCCCTTTCTCTCGCCACCCCGGTCTCTCTCACCCCCGGTCTCTCTTGCCCCCCGGTCTCTCCCGCCGCCCCCGGTCTCTCTCACCCCCGGTCTCTCTTCGCCCCACGGTCTATCACTCACCCCCGGTCTTTCTCGTCGGCCCCGGTCTCTCTCGCCACCCCTGGTCTCTCTCACACCCGGTCTCTCTCGCCCCCGGTCTCTCTCTCACCCCCGGTCTCTCTCTCACCCCCAGTCTCTCTCTCTCCCTCGGTCTCTCTCGCCCCCGGTCTCTTTCTCACCCCGATCTCTCTCTCCCCCCCATCTCTCTCTCACCCCCGGTCTCTCTCTCACCCTCGGTCTCTCTCACCCCCAGTCTCTCTTCGCCCCCGGTCTCTCTCACCCCCAGTCTCTCTTGCCCCCGGTCTCTCTCTCACCCTCAGTCTCTCTAACCCGCACTCTCTCTTCGCTCCCTGTCTCTCTCTCGCCCCCGGTCTCTCTCTCACCCCCGGTCTCTCTCGCCCCCCCGGTCTATCACTCGCCCTCGGTCTTTCTCGTCGCCGGTCTCTCTCCCCCACCAGTGTCTTGTCGGCCCTGGTCTCTCAGCCCTGGTGTCTCTCGTTACGCTGTTTCTCTCACCACCCCGGTCTCTCTCGCCCCCGGCCTCTCTCGCTGCCCCCAGTCTCTCTCACCCCCAGTCTCTCTCGCCGCCCCAAGTCTCTCTCGCCCCTGTTCTCTCTCGCCCCCGGTCTCTCTCGCTGCCCCCGGTCTCTCTCGCCCCCGGTCTCTCACCACCCCCGGTCTCTCTCGCCCCTGGACTCACTCTCGCCCCCCGGTCTCTCTCTCGCTCCCGGTCTCTCTCTCACCTCTGGTCTCTATTCGCCCCCCGGTCTATCACCCATCCCCGGTCTTTCTCGTCGCCGGTCTCTCTCCCCCACCAGTGTCTTGTCGGCCCTGGTCTCTCTCACCCCCGGTGTCTCTCGTTACCCTGTTTCTCTCACCACCCCGGTCTCTCTCGCCCCCGGCCTCTCTCGCTGCCCCCAGTCTCTCTCACCCCCGGTCTCTCTCTCCGCCCCCAGTCTCTCTCGCCCCTGTTCTCTCTCGCCCCCGGTCTCTCTCGCTGCCCCCGGTCTCTTTCTCACCCCCGGTCTCTCTTCGCCCCCCAGTCTATCACTCGCCCTCGGTCTTTCTCGTCGCCGGTCTCTCTCCCCCACCAGTGTCTTGTCGGCCCTGGTCTCTCTCACCCCCCGGTCTCTCTCTCACCCCCCGGTCTCTCTCGCCGCCCCCGGTCTCTCTCGCCCCCGGTCTCTCTTGTCCCCGGTCTCTCTCGCCGCCCCCGGTCTCTCTCGCCCCTGTTCTCTCTCGACCCCGGTCTCTCTTGTCCCCGGTCTCTCTCGCTGCCCCCGGTCTCTCTCGCCCCCGGTCTCTCTCGCGGCCCCTGTTCTCTTTCGCCCCCGGTCTCTCTTGTCCCCGGTTTCTCTCGCCACCTCTGGTCTCTCTCGCCCCCGGTATCTCTCTCACCCCTGGTCTTTCTCGCCGCCCTCGGTCTCTCTTGTCCCTGGTCTCTCTTCGCCCTCCGGTCTATCACTCGCCCCCGGTCTTTCTCGTCGCCGGTCTCTCTCCCCCACCAGTCTCTTGTTGGCCCTGGTCTCTCTCACCCCCGGTGTCTCTGTTCAACCACTTTCACTCGCCACCCCGGTCTCTCTCGCCCCCGGTCTCTCTCATCCTTGGTCTCTCTCAGCCCTGGTCTCTCTCTCACACCCGATCTCTCTTGTCCCCGGTCTCTCTCGCCGCCCCCGGTCTCTCTCGCCCCCAGTCTCTCTCGCTGCCCCCGGTCTCTCTTGCCCCCGGTATCTCTCTCACCCCCGGTCTCTCTCACTGCCCCCGGTCTCTCTCACCCCCAGTCTCTCTCACCCCTGTTCTCTCTCTCACTGCCCCCGGTCTCTCTCACCCCCAGTCTCTCTCACCCCCAGTCTTCTCGCCCCTGGTCTCTCTTCGCCCCGGTCTCTCTCGCCGCCCCTGGTCTCTCTCACCCTCGGTCTCTCTCTCGCCCCGGTCTCTCTCTCGCCCCCGGTCTCTCTTGCCCCCAGTCTGTCTCGCTGCCCCCAGTCTCTCTCTCGCCCCCGGTCTCTCTCTCAGCCCCAGTCTCTCTTGCCCCCAGTCTCTCTCGCCGCCCCCGTTCTCTCTCGCCCAAATTCTCTCTCTCGCCCCCGGTCTCTCTCTCGCCCCCGGTCTCTCTCTCGCCCCCAGTCTCTCTTGGCCCCAGTCTCTCTCCTGTCCCCGGTCTCTCTCGCCATCTCCGGTCTCTCTCGCGCCCGGATCTCACTCAGCCCCACTCTCTCTTCGTCCCTGGTCTCTCTTCGCCCTCCGGTCTATCACTCGCCCCCAGTCTTTCTTGTCTCCGGTCTCTCTCCCCCACCATTCTCTGGTCGACCCTGGTCTCTCTCACCCCCGCTGTCTCTCGACACCCCCTTTCTCTCGCCACCCCGGTCTCTCTCGCCCCCGGTCTCTCTCGCCCCTGTTCTCTCTCGCTCCCGGTCTCTCTCATCCTTGGTCTCTCTCACCCCCGGACTCTCTCACACCCCCGGTCTCTCTCTCATTCCCGGTCTCTCTCTCGCCCCTGGTCTCTCTCTCACCCGCGGTCTCTCTCTCTCCCCTGGTCTCTCTCTCACCCTCGGTCTCTCTCGCCCCCGGTCTCTCTCTCACCCCCGGTCTCTCTCTCACCCCCGGTCTCTCTCTCCTCACCATCTCTCTCTTGCCCCCACTATGTCTCTCACCCCCGGTCTCTCCCTCACCCTCGGTCTCTCTCGCCCCCGGTCTCTCTCTCACCCCCTGTCTCTCTCTCACCCTCGCTCTCTCGCACCCCCGGTCTCTCTCGCCGCCCCCAGTCGCTCTCACCACTCCCGGTCTCTCTTCGCCCGCCGGTCTCTCACCCGCCCCCAGTCTTTCTCATCGCCGGTCTCTCTCCCCCACCGGTGTCTTGTCGGCCCTGGTCTCTCTCACCCCCCGTGTCTCTCGTCACCCCCTTTCTCTCGCCACCCCGGTCTCTCTTGTCCCCGGCTTCTCTCGCCTCCCCCAGTCTCTCTCGACCCCGGTCTCTCTCTCGCCCCCGGTCTTTCTCGTTGCCGGTCTCTGTCCCCCACCGGTCTCTTGTCGGCCCTGGTCTCTCTCACCCCCAGTCTCTCTCGCCGCCCCCAGTCTCTCTCGCCCCTGTTCTCTCTTGCCACTGGTCTCTCTTGTCCCTGGTCTCTCTCGCCACCCCCGGTCTCTCTCCCCCACCAGTGTCTTGTCGGCCCAGGTCTCTGTCACCCCCGGTGTCTCTCTTCACCCCCTTTCACTCGCCACCCCGGTCTCTCTCGCCCCCCGGTCTCTCTCGCTGCCCCCGGTCTCTCTCACCCCCAGTCTCATCTCGCTGCCCCCGGTCTCTCTCGCCCCCAGTCTCCCTCATCCCTGGTCTCTCTCTCACCCCCGGTCTCTCTCTCACTCTCGGTCCCTCTCGCCCCCGGTCTCTCTCTCACCCCCGGTCTCTCTCTCTCTAAACCCCATCCCTCTCTTGCCCCCAGTATCTTTCACCCCCGGTCTCTCTCACCCCCCAGTCTCTCTCGCCCCTGTTCTCTCTTGCCACTGGTCTCTCTTGTCCCCGGTCTCTCTCGCCAACCCCCGGTCTCTCTCCCCCACCAGTGTCTTGTCGGCCCTGGTCTCTGTCACCCCCGGTGTCTCTCTTCACCCCCTTTCACTCGCCACCCCGGTCTCTCTCACCCCCGCTCTCTCTCACCGCCCCCGGTCTCTCTCACCCCCAGTCTCTCTCGCTGCCCCCGGTCTCTCTCGCCCCCAGTCTCTCTCATCCCTGGTCTCTCTCTCACCCCCCGGTCTCTCTCTCGCCCCCTTTATCTCTCTTGCCCCTGGTCTCTCTCTCACCCCCGGTGTCTCTCGTCACCCCGTTTCTCTCGCCACCCCGGTCTCTATCGGCCCCGGCCTCTCTCGCTGCCCCCGGTCTCTCTCAACCCCAGTCTCTCTCGCTGCCCCCAGTCTCTCTCACCCCCAGTCTCTCTCGCCACCCCCAGTCTCTCTAGCCCCCGGTCTCTCTCGCCCCCGGTCTCTCTCGCCACCCCTAGTCTCACTTTCCCCCAGTCTGTCTCGCCCCCTGTCTCTCTCGACACCCCTGTTCTCTCTCGCCCCCAGTCTCTCTTGTCCCCGGTCTCTCTCGCCAACTCCGGTCTCTCTCGTCCCCGGTATCTCTCTCACCCCCATGTCTCTCTTCGCCCCTGGCCTCTCTCGCCGCCCCGGGTCTCTCTTGTCCCTGTTCTCTCTTCATCCCCCGGTCTATCACTCGCCCCCGGTCTTTCTCGTTGCCGGTCTCTCTCCTCCACCGGTCTCTTGTCGGCCCTGGTCTCCCTTACCCCCGGTTTCTCTTGTCAACCCCTTTCTCTCTCGCCCCCGGTCTCTCTCTCACCCCCGGTCTCTCTCGCCCCCCCGGTCTATCACTCGCCCTCGGTCTTTCTCGTCGCCGGTCTCTCTCCCCCACCAGTGTCTTGTCGGCCCTGGTCTCTCAGCCCCGGTGTCTCTCGTTACGCTGTTTCTCTCACCACCCCGGTCTCTCTCGCCCCCGGCCTCTCTCGCTGCCCCCAGTCTCTCTCACCCCCAGTCTCTCTCGCCGCCCCAAGTCTCTCTCACCCCTGTTCTCTCTCGCCCCCGGTCTCTCTCGCTGCCCCCGGTCTCTCTCGCCCCCGGTCTCTCACCACCCCCGGTCTCTCTCGCCCCTGGACTCACTCTCGCCCCCCGGTCTCTCTCTCGCTCCCGGTCTCTCTCTCACCTCTGGTCTCTATTCGCCCCCCGGTCTATCACCCATCCCCGGTCTTTCTCGTCGCCGGTCTCTCTCCCCCACCAGTGTCTTGTCGGCCCTGGTCTCTCTCACCCCCGGTGTCTCTCGTTACCCTGTTTCTCTCACCACCCCGGTCTCTCTCGCCCCCGGCCTCTCTCGCTGCCCCCAGTCTCTCTCACCCCCGGTCTCTCTCTCCGCCCCCAGTCTCTCTCGCCCCTGTTCTCTCTCGCCCCCGGTCTCTCTCGCTGCCCCCGGTCTCTTTCTCACCCCCGGTCTCTCTTCGCCCCCCAGTCTATCACTCGCCCTCGGTCTTTCTCGTCGCCGGTCTCTCTCCCCCACCAGTGTCTTGTCGGCCCTGGTCTCTCTCACCCCCCGGTCTCTCTCTCACCCCCCGGTCTCTCTCGCCGCCCCCGGTCTCTCTCGCCCCCGGTCTCTCTTGTCCCCGGTCTCTCTCGCCGCCCCCGGTCTCTCTCGCCCCTGTTCTCTCTCGACCCCGGTCTCTCTTGTCCCCGGTCTCTCTCGCTGCCCCCGGTCTCTCTCGCCCCCGGTCTCTCTCGCGGCCCCTGTTCTCTTTCGCCCCCGGTCTCTCTTGTCCCCGGTTTCTCTCGCCACCTCTGGTCTCTCTCGCCCCCGGTATCTCTCTCACCCCTGGTCTTTCTCGCCGCCCTCGGTCTCTCTTGTCCCTGGTCTCTCTTCGCCCTCCGGTCTATCACTCGCCCCCGGTCTTTCTCGTCGCCGGTCTCTCTCCCCCACCAGTCTCTTGTTGGCCCTGGTCTCTCTCACCCCCGGTGTCTCTGTTCAACCACTTTCACTCGCCACCCCGGTCTCTCTCGCCCCCGGTCTCTCTCATCCTTGGTCTCTCTCAGCCCTGGTCTCTCTCTCACACCCGATCTCTCTTGTCCCCGGTCTCTCTCGCCGCCCCCGGTCTCTCTCGCCCCCAGTCTCTCTCGCTGCCCCCGGTCTCTCTTGCCCCCGGTATCTCTCTCACCCCCGGTCTCTCTCACTGCCCCCGGTCTCTCTCACCCCCAGTCTCTCTCACCCCTGTTCTCTCTCTCACTGCCCCCGGTCTCTCTCACCCCCAGTCTCTCTCACCCCCAGTCTCTCTCGCCCCTGGTCTCTCTTCGCCCCGGTCTCTCTCGCCGCCCCTGGTCTCTCTCACCCTCGGTCTCTCTCTCGCCCCGGTCTCTCTCTCGCCCCCGGTCTCTCTTGCCCCCAGTCTGTCTCGCTGCCCCCAGTCTCTCTCTCGCCCCCGGTCTCTCTCTCAGCCCCAGTCTCTCTTGCCCCCAGTCTCTCTCGCCGCCCCCGTTCTCTCTCGCCCAAATTCTCTCTCTCGCCCCCGGTCTCTCTCTCGCCCCCGGTCTCTCTCTCGCCCCCAGTCTCTCTTGGCCCCAGTCTCTCTCCTGTCCCCGGTCTCTCTCGCCATCTCCGGTCTCTCTCGCGCCCGGATCTCACTCAGCCCCACTCTCTCTTCGTCCCTGGTCTCTCTTCGCCCTCCGGTCTATCACTCGCCCCCAGTCTTTCTTGTCTCCGGTCTCTCTCCCCCACCATTCTCTGGTCGACCCTGGTCTCTCTCACCCCCGCTGTCTCTCGACACCCCCTTTCTCTCGCCACCCCGGTGTCTCTCGCCCCCGGTCTCTCTCGCCCCTGTTCTCTCTCGCTCCCGGTCTCTCTCATCCTTGGTCTCTCTCACCCCCGGACTCTCTCACACCCCCGGTCTCTCTCTCATTCCCGGTCTCTCTCTCGCCCCTGGTCTCTCTCTCACCCGCGGTCTCTCTCTCTCCCCTGGTCTCTCTCTCACCCTCGGTCTCTCTCGCCCCCGGTCTCTCTCTCACCCCCGGTCTCTCTCTCACCCCCGGTCTCTCTCTCCTCACCATCTCTCTCTTGCCCCCACTATGTCTCTCACCCCCGGTCTCTCCCTCACCCTCGGTCTCTCTCGCCCCCGGTCTCTCTCTCACCCCCTGTCTCTCTCTCACCCTCGCTCTCTCGCACCCCCGGTCTCTCTCGCCGCCCCCAGTCGCTCTCACCACTCCCGGTCTCTCTTCGCCCGCCGGTCTCTCACCCGCCCCCAGTCTTTCTCATCGCCGGTCTCTCTCCCCCACCGGTGTCTTGTCGGCCCTGGTCTCTCTCACCCCCCGTGTCTCTCGTCACCCCCTTTCTCTCGCCACCCCGGTCTCTCTTGTCCCCGGCTTCTCTCGCCTCCCCCAGTCTCTCTCGACCCCGGTCTCTCTCTCGCCCCCGGTCTTTCTCGTTGCCGGTCTCTGTCCCCCACCGGTCTCTTGTCGGCCCTGGTCTCTCTCACCCCCAGTCTCTCTCGCCGCCCCCAGTCTCTCTCGCCCCTGTTCTCTCTTGCCACTGGTCTCTCTTGTCCCTGGTCTCTCTCGCCACCCCCGGTCTCTCTCCCCCACCAGTGTCTTGTCGGCCCAGGTCTCTGTCACCCCCGGTGTCTCTCTTCACCCCCTTTCACTCGCCACCCCGGTCTCTCTCGCCCCCCGGTCTCTCTCGCTGCCCCCGGTCTCTCTCACCCCCAGTCTCATCTCGCTGCCCCCGGTCTCTCTCGCCCCCAGTCTCCCTCATCCCTGGTCTCTCTCTCACCCCCGGTCTCTCTCTCACTCTCGGTCCCTCTCGCCCCCGGTCTCTCTCTCACCCCCGGTCTCTCTCTCTCTAAACCCCATCCCTCTCTTGCCCCCAGTATCTTTCACCCCCGGTCTCTCTCACCCCCCAGTCTCTCTCGCCCCTGTTCTCTCTTGCCACTGGTCTCTCTTGTCCCCGGTCTCTCTCGCCAACCCCCGGTCTCTCTCCCCCACCAGTGTCTTGTCGGCCCTGGTCTCTGTCACCCCCGGTGTCTCTCTTCACCCCCTTTCACTCGCCACCCCGGTCTCTCTCACCCCCGCTCTCTCTCACCGCCCCCGGTCTCTCTCACCCCCAGTCTCTCTCGCTGCCCCCGGTCTCTCTCGCCCCCAGTCTCTCTCATCCCTGGTCTCTCTCTCACCCCCCGGTCTCTCTCTCGCCCCCTTTATCTCTCTTGCCCCTGGTCTCTCTCTCACCCCCGGTGTCTCTCGTCACCCCGTTTCTCTCGCCACCCCGGTCTCTATCGGCCCCGGCCTCTCTCGCTGCCCCCGGTCTCTCTCAACCCCAGTCTCTCTCGCTGCCCCCAGTCTCTCTCACCCCCAGTCTCTCTCGCCACCCCCAGTCTCTCTAGCCCCCGGTCTCTCTCGCCCCCGGTCTCTCTCGCCACCCCTAGTCTCACTTTCCCCCAGTCTGTCTCGCCCCCTGTCTCTCTCGACACCCCTGTTCTCTCTCGCCCCCAGTCTCTCTTGTCCCCGGTCTCTCTCGCCAACTCCGGTCTCTCTCGTCCCCGGTATCTCTCTCACCCCCATGTCTCTCTTCGCCCCTGGCCTCTCTCGCCGCCCCGGGTCTCTCTTGTCCCTGTTCTCTCTTCATCCCCCGGTCTATCACTCGCCCCCGGTCTTTCTCGTTGCCGGTCTCTCTCCTCCACCGGTCTCTTGTCGGCCCTGGTCTCCCTTACCCCCGGTTTCTCTTGTCAACCCCTTTCTCTCGACACCCCGGTCTCTCTCACCCCCGGTCTCTCTTCGTCCCCCGGTCTATCACTCGCCCCAGGTCTTTCTAGTTGCCAGTCTCTCTCCCCCACCGGTCTCTCGACACCCCGGTCTCTCTCACCCCCGGTCTCTCTTCGTCCCCCGGTCTATCACTCGCCCCAGGTCTTTCTAGTTGCCTGTCTCTCTCCCCCACCGGTCTCTTGCCACCCCGGTCTCTCTCACCCCCGGTCTCTCTTGCCCCCCGGTCTATCCCGCCGCCCCCGGTCTCTCTCACCCCCAGTCTCTCTTTGCCCCACGGTCTATCACTCGCCCCCGGTCTTTCTCGTCGCCGTTATCTCTCCCCCACCGGTCTCTTGTCGGCCCTGGTCTCTCTCACCCCCCGTCTCTCTCGCCGCCCCCAGTCTCTCTCGCCCCTGTTCTCTCTTGCCACTGGTCTCTCTTGTCCCCGGTCTCTCTCGCCACCCCCGATCTCTCTCCCCCACCATTGTCTTGTCGGCCCTGGTCTCTCTCACCCCCGGTGTCTCTCTTCACCCCCTTTCACTCGCCACTCCGGTCTCTCTCGCCCCCGGTCTCTCTCGCTGCCCCCAGTCTCATCTCGCTGCCCCCGGTCTCTCTCGCCCCCAGTCTCTCTCATCCCTGGTTCTCTCTCATCCTCCAGTCTCTCTCTCCCCCCCCCCTTTATCTCTCTCACCCCCGGTCTCTCTCACCACTGGTCTCTCTCTCACCCCCGGTCTCTCTCTCACCCCCGGTCTCTCTCTCTCCCCCCATCTCTCTCTTGCCCCCAGTATCTTTTACCCCCTGTGTCTCTCACCCCCGGTCTCTCCCTCACCATCGGTCTCTCTCTCTCTCCACCATCTCTCTCTCACCCCCTGTCTCTCTCTCGCCCCCGGTCTCTCTCACCCCCGGTAACTCTCTCACCCCCAGTCTCTCTTCACCCCCATTTTCTCTCGCCGCCCCCGGTCTCTCTAGCCACCGGTCTCTCTTGTCCCCGGTCTCTCTCGCCGCCCCCGGTCTCTCTCACCCCTGTTCTCTCTCGCCCCTGGTCTCTCTCGCCCCCGGTCTCTCTTGTCCCCGGTCTCTCTCACCCTTGTTCTCTCTCGACCCCGGTCTCTCTTGTCCCCGGTCTCTCTCGCTGCCCCTGGTCTCTCTCGCCCCCGGTCTCTCTCGCCACCCCCGGTCTCTCTCTCACCCCCGGTATCTCTCTCTCCCCCCCATCTCTCTCTTGTCCCCAGTATCTTTCACCCCCGGTCTCTCTCACCCATGGTCTCTCCCTCACCCTCGGTCTCTCTCTCTCTCCCCACCATCTCTCTCCCACCCCCTGTCTCTCTCTCACCCCCGGTCTCTCTCACCCCCGGTGTCTCTCTCACCCCCAGTCTCTCTTCACCCTCAGTCTCTCTCGCCGCCCCCGGTCTCTCTCGCCCCCGGTCTTTCTCGCCCCTGTTCTCTCTCGCCCCCGGTCTCTCTCGCCCCCGGTCTCTCTTGTCCCTGTTCTCTCTCGACCCCGGTCTCTCTTGTACCCGGTCTCTCTCGCTGCCCCCGGTCTCTCTCGCCCTTGTTCTCTCTCGCCCCCGATCTCTCTCGCCGCCCCCGGTCTCTCTCTCACCGCCCCCGGTCTCTCTCTCGCCCCCAGTCTCTCTCTCGCCCCCGGTCTCTCTCACCGCCCCCGGTCTCTCTCAACCCCAGTCTCTCTTCGCACCTGGTCTCTCTCGCTGCCCCCAGTCTCTCTTGTCCCTGGTCTCTCTTCGCCCTCTGGTCTATCACTCGCCCCCGGTCTCTCTTGCCCCCGGTCTCTCTTGCCCCCAGTATCTTTCACCCCCGGTCTCTCCCACACCCGGTCTCTCCCTCATCCTCGGTCTCTCTCTCTCCCCACCATCTCTCTCACCCCCTGTCTCTCTCTCACCCCCTTTCTCTCTGTCGCCCCCGTTCTCTCTCGCCTCTGGTCTCTCTCGCCGCCCCCGGTCTCTCTCACCCTCAGTCTCTCTCTCGCCGCTCCCCGTCTCTCTCACCCCTGGTATCTCTCTCACCACCAGTCTCACTTCACACCCGGTCTCTCTCGCCTCCCGCGGTTCTCTCGCCCCCGGTCTCTCTCTCTCGCCCCCGGTCTCTCTCTCGCCCCCGGTCTCTCTTGTCCCTGGTCTCTCTCGCCGCCCCCGGTCTCTCTCGCCCCCAGTCTCTCTCGCCCCCAGTCTCTCTCACCGCTCCTGGTCTCTCTCGCCCCCAGTCTCTCTCGCCGCTCCCAGTCTCTCTCACCCCTGGTCTCTCTCGTCCCCGGTCTCTCTCACCCCTGGTATCTCTCTCACCGCCAGTCTCACTTCACCCCCGGTCTCTCTTGCCTCCCGCGGTTTTCTCGCCCCCGGTCTCTCTCTCGCCCCGGTCTCTCTTGTCCCCGGTCTCTCTCGCCGCTCCCGGTCTCTCTCACCCCTGTTCTCTCTCGACCCCGGTCTCTCTTGACCCCGGTCTCTCTCGCTGACCCCGGTCTCTCTCGCCATCCCTGTTCTCTCTCGCCCCCGGTCTCTCTTGTCCCCGGTTTCTCTCACCACCTCTGGTCTGTCTCGCCCCCGGTATCTCTCTCACCCCCGCTCTCTCTCACCGCCCCCGGTCTCTCTCACCCCCAGTCTCTCTTCACCCCTGGTCTCTCTCGCCACCCCCGGTCTCTCTTGTCCCTGGTCTCTCTTCGCCCTCCGGTCTGTCGGCCCTGGTCTCTCTCACCCCCGCTGTCTCTCGTCACCCCCTTTCTCTCGCCACCCCGGTCTCTCTCGCCCCCGGTCTCTCTCGCCCCTGTTCTCTCTCGCTCCCAGTCTCTCTCATTCTTGGTCTCTCTCACCCCCGGACTCTCTCTCACCCCCGGTCTCTCTCTCATCCCCTGGTCTCTCTCTCTACCTCCCCCGGTCTCTCTCTCTCCCCCGGTCTCTCTCTCACCCTCGGTCTCTCTCGCCTCCGGTCTCTCTCTCTCACCCCCGGTCTCGCTCTCACCCCCGGTCTCTCTCTCCTCACCATCTCTCTCTTGCCCCCAGTATGTCTCTCACCCCCAGTCTCTCCCTCACCCTCGGTCTCTCTCACCCCCGGTCTCTCTCTCACCCCCGGTCTCTCTTCGCCCTCTGGTCTATGACTCGCCCCGGCTCTTTCTCGTCGCCGGTCTCTCTCCCCCACCAGTGTCTTGTCGGCCCTGGTCTCTCACACCCCCGGTGTCTCTTGTCACCCCCTTTCTCTCACCCCCGGTCTCTCTCGCCCCCCCGTCTCTCTCTTTGCCCCCCAAGTCCCTCTCGCCACCCTGGTCTCTCTCTTTTCCCCCACTCAGTCTCTCTCGCCCCCTGTCTCTCCATTTACCCCCCTGGTCTCTCTCTCGCCCCTGGTCTCTCTCGCCACCCCATTTCTCTCTCGCCCCTCGTCTCTCTGTCTCGCCCCCGGTCTCTCTCGCCCCCGGTATCTCTCTCACCCCCTGTCTCTCTCTTGCCCCCAGTCTCTCTCGCCCCCGGTATCGCTCTCACCCCCAGTCTCTCTTGCCCCCAGTCTCTCTTTCCCCTGGTCTCTCTCACCTCCCCTGGTCTCTCTTCGCTCCCCACTCTATCACCCGCCCCCGGTCTTTCTCGTCGCCGGTCTCTCTCCCCCACCACTGTCTTGTCGGCTCTGGTCTCTGTCACCCCCGGTGTCTCCCGTCACCCCCTTTCTCTCGCCACCTCGGTCTCTCTCGCCCCGGTCTCTCTCTCGGCCCCAGTCTCTCTCGCCCCCGGTCTCTCTCTCTTTGCCCCCCCCGGTCTCTCTCACCCCCCCGTCTCTCTCTTTGCCCCCCAAGTCCCTCTCGCCACCCTGGTCTCTCTCTTTTCCCCCACTCAGTCTCTCTCGCCCCCTGTCTCTCCATTTACCCCCCTGGTCTCTCTCTCGCCCCTGGTCTCTCTCGCCACCCCATTTCTCACTCGCCCCTGGTCTCTCTCTCTCGCCCCCGGTCTCTCTCGCCCCCGGTCTCTCTGTTTACCGACCATCCCCGGTCTCTCTCGCCCCCGGTCTCTCTGTTTACCGACCCCCCCCCCCCAGTCTCTCTCGCCCCCTGTCTCTCTCATTGCACCCCAGGTCTCTCTCTTTGCCCTCACGGTCTCTCTCTTTGCCCCCCCGGTCTCTCTCACTCCCTGTCTCTCTCTTTGCCCCCCCCCCCGGTCTCTCTCGCACCCGGTCTCTCTCCTTGACCCCCCCGGTCTCTCTCGCTGCCCTGGTCTCTCGCTTTGCCCCCCCCGGACTCTCTCGCCCCCGGTCTCTCTCTTTGCCCCCCCCCCCCCCGCTCTCTCTCACACCCAGTCTCTCTCTCGCCCCTGGTCTCTCTCTCTCCCCTGGTCTCTCACTCGCCCCTGGACACTCTCGCCCCCGGTCTCTCTCTTTCCCCCTCCCCGGTCTCTCTCGCCCCCTGTATCTCTCACCCCCGGTCTCTCTCTCACCCCCGGTCTCTCTCTCACCCTCGGTTAATCTTGCCCCCGGTCTCTCTCTCACCCCCGTCTATCTGTCCCCCCCATCTCCCTCTCGCCCCCGGTATCTCTCTCACCCCCTCTCTCTCTCTCGCCCCCGGTCTTTCTCACCCCCAGTCTCTCTTCACCCCCGGTCTCTCTCGCCCCCCCCGGTCTATTTTGCCAGTGGTCTCTCTTGCCCACGGTCTCTCTTGCCCCTGGTCTCTCTCACCCCCAGTTTCTCTTCGCCCTCTGGTCTATCACTCGCCCCCAGTGTTTCTCGTCGCCGGTCTCTCTCCCCCACCGGTGTCTTGTCGGCCCCGGTCTCTTTCGCCCCCGGTCTCTCTTGCCCCCGGTCTCTCTCACCCCTGGTCTCTCTTGCCCCCGGTCTCTCTCACCCCCGGTCTCTCTCGCCCCCCCGGTCTATCACCCGCCCCCGGTCTTTCTCGATGCCAGTCTCTCTCTTTGCCCTCCCCCGGTCTCTCGCCCCCAGTCTCTCTCTTTGTCCCCCCGTCTCTCTCGCCTCCGGTCTCTCTCTTTGCCCCCCTCGCTCTCTCTCCCCCCCTGTCTCTCTCTTTGCCCCCACGGTCTCCCTCTTTGCGCCCCCCCCAGTCTCTATCGCTGCCCAGGTCTCTCTCTTTGCCCCCCCACCAGTCTCTCTCGCCCCCTGTCTCTCTCTTTGTCCCCCGGTCTCTCTCTTTGCCCCCCCCCCGGTCTCTCTCTCCCCCTGTCTCTCTCTTTTCCCCCACGGTCTCTCTCGCTCCCGGTCTCTTTTGTCAAGAGTCTCGATCGCCACCCCGTCTCTTTCATCGCCCCTGGTCTCTCGTCGCTCCCCCTCTCACTTGTCCCCCTCGCTCCCCACTCTGGCCCCATTTCTCTCGCCCATCCACCCCCGAACACCTCTCTCTCACCGCCTATCTCTCTCTTGTCACCCCCTCTCTCTCGCCCCATTCCCTCTCGACCCCCCGTCTCTTTCATCGCCCCTGGTCTCTCGTCGCTCCCCCTCTCACTTTCCCGCCTCGCTCCCCACTCTGTCTCGCCCCCTCTCTCTTGCTCCCCTCTCTCTCATCACCCCCCTCTCTCTCAGAGCCCCCCTCTCTTGCCTCCCTTCTCTTGCCCCCTCTCTCTCTCTTTCTCACCGCCTCTCTCTCTCTCTCTTCCTCTTTCTCTTTCACTGCCTCACTCTTTCTCGTCACCCTCTCTGTCTCGCCCCCAGTCTCTCTCGCCCCCCCCGGTCTCTCACGGCTCTGATTTCTCTCGTCACCCCCGGTCTCTCTCGCCACCGGGCTCTCATGCCTCTTGTTTCTCTCATCGCCCCCAGTCTCTCTCTTGTCCCTGGTCTCTTTCATCGCCCCCAGTCTCTCGTCGCCCCCCCTCTCTCTCTCACCCCCTCTGTCTCTCTCACCCCCTCTCTCTCGCCCCCTCTCTTGCACCCCTGTCTCTCTTGCCTCCCCTCTCTTGCCCCCCCTCTCTCGGCCTCCCCTCTCTCGCACCCCTCTCTCTCGCACCCCTCGTTTCTCCCACCCCTTTTGTCCGTCCCCCTCTTTCTCTCTCTTGCCCCTCTCTCTCACCCCCCTGTCTCTCGTCCCCCCACCCGTCTCTCCCTGCTCTTTCACGCTCTCTCGAATCACTGTCGCCTCATCTCCCTTTCTCTCCTCCCTCTCTCTCTCGTTCTCACCCCTGTCTCTCTCTCTCTTTCTCTTGCTGCCATCTGCCTCCCTGTCTTGCCCCCTCTGTTTGCCCATCTCGCCTTCCCTCTCTCAACCCCATCCCTCTCTCCTCTCTCTCTCTCAGGGAGGGAGAGAGGGAAGAGTGGAGGCAGGTGGATAAACCGGGATTGGGGGTGTGTGTGATAGAGACGGGGGAATGAGTGAGTGTGAAAAGGATAGGTGTTGAGAAGGAAAGAGTATGCAGAGATAGAGAGGGAGAGCAACGAGAAGAAAGGGTAGGGGAGAGGAAATGGGGAGTTCAGGTTGGAGTGGGGAGGGATAGAGGGAGTTAAACCCAGCTCCTAAGCTCAGGGCGCAGTGCCCTTCCCTTCCCTGAGGACCAGGACTTGGGGCTGAGTCTGTCTCTCTCCAGCTCAGCTTCTACAACACAAAGATACACAACAACATTGGTCAATCTGCTGCTCGGCACGCTTTAATCAACATTTTTATTGTTTACAAATGGCAGTGATGGATACAGTCAGTGGGATGGTGCCTTTTCTCACTGGCACCTAAGTTGTGAGATACATTGAAATGTTTCCCTGTTACCCCTCTGTGGGATAAGGATGGACAAACCAGCGCTACCCTCAGTCTGTTACCATAGCGACAGGCTGCTCCATCGCTGAAACACTGAACTGAACTGAGAAAATCCCGGATGGTGTGATAAATGAGGGAATTTGATGGATGGATGGATATGGGTGAAGGGATATTTCAGCACATTTTCAGCTGCTGCCTGAAATTAGTCTGGGTCACGGCATAAATTGCGGTGCTTGTGCAGCAACTGAGGAGCTGCAGCATGAAGCCCAATTCCTGCAGAAAGCGTTGGAGAATCACAGACCCATACCCAATCCACCACATCCGTTACCATATAGGATACAGCATTAACATTGACCATAACAGGATGAAATTGGCCGAGATCACAAGCAGTAGAATGATGGATTTTTTTCGGTTTCTCATTTCAGTGTCAGACTGAGCGTCCCCATTGGTGTGAGCGCGGAGTCTCCTGCGGGCTCTGCTGGTCACTAAAATGTGTCTGATGGTGAGACCATTGAGCAGCAGAATCAGGAGAAATGGGACACACGGGGTTAGAATGTGGTGGAGGAACTCGATTGTGAACCAGACACTGGTGAATAGAACAGCGAGTGTTACATCACAAAACCAGGGCTGGTTCACCAGCCAATACCGAGCCGTGAGCATAAAATACCAGGAAATGTTCTTTAAACAGCTCAGCACAGTCACTGCTCCCAGAACCACAGCCGCCGTTTTCTCACTACAATATTTACTTTTCAGCTTCTGGCAACAAATGGCCACAAATCAATCAAAGGTGAAAGTGACAGTAAACCAGACAGAGCAGTCAGTGGCTGCATAAAACAGGACGGCGTGGATATTACACACGGGGACGGAGTCCCTCAGGAAATAAAACTGTTCCTTATAAACAATGGGAATGTGTCTCAGGATCAGGTCGAGGATAATGACCAGGAGATCCGCCGCTGCCATGGCCCCCAGGTAACGTCTGACACATGGAGACAATCCACAATCTTTATTAAGCAGGACGTAGATGGTCACTACGTTAACTGTGAGAAAGGAAAACAAACCCATTATCCATCAGCCTGGAGGCAAAGGGACCCGTTTGATCGTGGACCCAGTGAGATTTTCAAATGTGTCCCTGTATTCAGGGATTTCTTAAAATAATTGGAGCTGGAATAACAAATGGGAAGGTCGGAATTACTGACAAAAATGTGACCAAAACCACAAGAAATCCTCCCTCCCCAAACACACAGAGACACATCCATAAGGACAGATTGTTTCTAGAATCATTCCCACACACTCGATCACTCGAGAGCAGACACAGGTCACTCATTCCCAGTTCCTGATACGGAGGGTGGGAACGTTGCTGTCCTGAAGGATTCTCTCCCAGTTTCCTGAATACAAACGGAGTTTGGGAATTCCTGTATTTTGGTCTAAATTGTGGTCGATCCTGTGTCATGCAGAAATGTAAACGCAGGGAAAACGTATTCCCCCCTTTAACTGCCTGAGGGGCCTTCGGAACAGTGTCTGCTTCTCCCTGGAACGGGATCTCTTCCCTCGGGATCTTATCGTTTGTTCAATTCACTGACGTCTGGCCGTTCACAAACAATGTCAGGGACAGAACGTTCCGGGGAATGTCAGTTACAGAATGTTGGGGACAGAACGTTCCGGGGAATGTCACTTATAGAATGTCGGGGACAGAACGTTCTGGGGAATGGCAGTTACAGAATGTCGGGGACGCAATGTTCTGGGGAACTCCTTGACCTGTCCATGACCTTCCCCCCCCATCCACCCCACCCTCCTGTCTGACCTATCACCTCTCCCCTGTAAACCGGGAGCCATTCCCCCCGCCCCCCCCCCCCCCCCCCGCAGCCTGTAGGATTGTGCACCCCACCCCAGTGCATTGATCTGTAACCCAGGAGCAGTTACCCTCCCAGCATGTAGGACTGTGTACTCCACCCCAGTACATTGATCTGTAACCCAGGAGCAGTTACCCTCCCAGCATGTAGGACTGTGTACCCCACCCCAGTACATTGATCTGTAACCCAGGAGCAGTTACCCTCCCAGCATGTAGGACTGTGTACCCCACCCCAGTGCATTGCTCGGCAACACTGTGTTAGATCCCTGCCCAGTGTGGGGAAACTTGCAGTCCGTTCTGGAACTGACAGGATGTACAGATCCCACCCATTTACATCTCCATAGCTCCATTGTTGCCCTGACAAGGGAGCGCTGTGTTGGTGAACATCACTGCCAGAGAGACCAGGCGGGGGAATCAGTTTAAATATCATCACATGGGAGGGGTTTGGGAAGTAGACGGAGAGGGGGAGACTGAGAGACAGTGTCCTGGAAGGATGTGTTCCCAGGTTTCACAATGCAGAAATGTAGACACTTTGATAGCATCCTGTAACATGAGCCTGTCTTCCCAGGAAAGATGGGAAAATGGGATATTTGAGCATTTGCACTACAGCTTTGTAAATGGGAGTTGTTTCAACAGAATCTATGATTCACTGGGCTGAATCAAACAAAAAACTGTCTCAGTGACGTTTTCACTTAGTCTGACAGAACGATTATCTGCACGAGGCTGAGCTAGTTTCCTAGTGCTATCGGATCGAACTCACCTCATTAACAACCCAGCCCACCCCATGGTATCCGTCTCATTCAATACCAGCCCGATTCTCCCACCCATCATGGCTGGAGGTAGTCACCATCTCCCGGGTGACCCTGGATATTCATCGTTCCCTGACACTGGGGCAATCTTTAAAAGGCCAATGAGCACATGGTTGCGCTTTCTTAGTTAGGAGCTGCCCTGCGCAGTTTACCCTGAGCATGGGGGATAAGGCAATTACACTGTGGTTTGCCGACAGGGGCACGGAGGTCCTGGTGGATGGTCTAGTACAGAGGGGGACCATTGTCTTTCCAGAGGGTCCACACCACCTGACCCACTGATCATGGTCTGAGCTCCCCACCCAGCTCAGTGCAGTATCTGGGGTCTGAGGAAATGCCCAGCAATACAGGACAAGCATCAATAACCTTCCCCACTCTGTCAGGGTAAAGGTCACTGTATTCTGTCTGTTCCCTCACACTCACTGTATGACAGGTAAAGCACCATCCCACCCCGCCGTGATCTCTTTCTCCCTGTCTCTCCCAATCTCTATCCCTCTCTCTCTCTCCCTCTCTCTCTCCCCCTGTCTTCCTCCTCCCTCCACTTTACCCCCCTCACGTTAATAACACTGCATGGATACACCACTGTGGACTGATTCCCTCCAGACCCCTCACCATGTCCCCGTCCCCTTCACCTAAACTAACACTATCAGTAGGGCCACCCACTCCCACTCTCACTCCCTCCCTCCCTTTCTCCCATTCCAGGAGAAACAGCCTGGAATAGGTCAGAAAGGGCCAAGCCGGGTGGTGGAGTGCCCGATATCTGTTCCCTCACCCCCTGCCCCCGCTTTTGGGAAGGATCCTGGTACGAGTCGGAGAGGACCGGGACGCCTTGTGTGGAGATTCTGAAACATCCACGTCACACCGACCGAGTAAGGAGCAATGTTCAGTGAAGGGCAACTCTCACTTTAAACCAACTGGCAGCTCCGTTTCCCCCCGGCACAACATAGAAGCCGTGGCCCTGATGCCATCTCCCTTTTGTGTCGAGCTGTTACAAATGGAATCCCCACGGTCTCGGTGGGCAGGAGGGTGGGCTCACAATACATCATCTCCCCACCTCCCAGGAAGGGAGCACAGAGACTCCCTCCTACACCTTCTCCTGTAAACAGCTCAGATACTGAAACTAGTCTGTGATAGTTACTGCTCTCCCCACTTGTCCTGATATCTTCAACAATCTGTGCTCATATACACCCAGCGCTCTCTGCTCATTGAACCCCTTTATTACGGTACGGCCTGTATTAAACTGCCTTTCAATGTTATTCCTACCATAGTACATCACCTCACACTGCTCTGCATTGATCCCCATCTGCCTTATAACTGAACACTACACCAACGTGTCACTGTCCTGTTAGAGTTTCACACTCTCCTCCATAGACTTTACAATTCTTCCAGGTTCGGTGCCATCGACAAACATTGAGATTGTTATAGCGTCACAGTCCCCATGAAACAACTGAAATCCTGCCCCACACTCACAAGTCTGAGCAAGTGAAATACTGATATATTCCCACGGACAGAGTCGAATAATGACATGCTATCAATGGAGCAACAGAAGTCCTGACACATACGAGACAGAGTAGATGAATTATTGACAAACCAGAGAGCAAGAGAAATCCGGTTAGGTCCCACTTATCCACTTCATCAGGGTTTACTGTGATGAAGTTGAAAGTGTGTACTGTACTTTTAAGAGAGGGAATGCTATTCTGAACTGAGAGCTTACAAGCACCTGTGTTGTGAGAGGATGGCAGACCCAGAAACAGTATATTGCTGTTGGGCTGGAGTCGGGTAATAAGCAGTTAAGAGAAAGAGGGTCCCTGAGTTGTGAATAGTTGATGTAAAATGTTCACTTTCAGAGTGAAAAAAATAAATTGATGTTTTTATTTAAACAGTGGAGTTGGCGGATCTGTGACTCATATTTTAACAGTTTACGAGGCGAATTGAGCATTTCTTTGTGTCATTTAAGTTACCAGATGAACTTCACGCCGTATCCTCACCATCCCCATGTGTGTATCTGTGCACCTCCACACACATCATCTATTGCATCCGCTACACCCGATGTGGCCTCATCTATATTGGGGAGACAGGCCGCCTACTTGTGGAACGTTTCAGAGAAGACCTCTGGGACACCCGGACCAACAAACCCAACCCCTGTAGCCCAACACTTCAACTCCCCCTCCCACTCCACCAAGGACCTTGGACTCCTCCATCGCCAGACCATGGCAACACGACGGTTGGAGGAAGAGCGCCTTATCTTCTGCCTGGGAACCCTCCAACCACAAGGGATGAACTCAGATTTCTCCAGTTTCCTCATTTCCCCTCCCCCCACCTTGTCTCAGTCAAATCCCTCGAACTCAGCACCGCCTTCCTATCTTGCAATCTTCTTCCTGACCTCTCCGCCCCCACCCCATTCCGGCCTATCACCCTCACCTTAACCTCCCTCCACCTCGCGCATTTCCAATGCCCCTCCCTCAAGTCCCTCCTCCCTATCTTTTATCTTAGCCTGCTGGACACACTTTCCTCATTCCTGAGGAAGGGCTTATGCCCGAAACGTCGATTCTCCTGTTCCTTGGATGCTGCCTGACCTGCTGCGCTTTTCCAGCAACACATTTTTAGCTCTGATCTCCAGCATCTGCAGTCCTCACTTTCTACTCGGGTAATAAGCAGTTAAGTGAAAGAGGGTCCCAGAGTTGTGAATTTTTGATGTAAAGTGTTCACTTTCAGAGTGAAAAAATAAATTGATGTTTTTATTTAAACAGTGGAATTTGGGAGTTCTCTGTCCCTCATATTTTAACAGTTTACGAGGCAAATTGAGCATTTCTTTATGTTTCATTTAACTTACAAGATGAGCTTCACGCCATGTCCTAACAATTCCTGTCAGTGTTTCTGTGTGTCTGCGTGTGGGGCAGGTCTGGCAGTCTCTGTGGTGCTTAAAGTGATGCAATGCCACCCTCTGCTGGCCTCCCCACGCCACTGCAAGGCATTAGCAGAGGGTGAAAACCAACAGGGATTCATTCAGAGAGGGGGAGGGAAAGAGCAGCTGCTCACAGCACCATCCAAACTGATGTCTTATACATGTTATGATCTAAATGTCCTTTAAACGTTGTAACTGTCCCTGTTTTCACCACTTGCTCTGCAAGTTCATTCCACACACAAGCCAGATTCTATCTAAAATAATTAACTCTTATGACTTTTGTAAATCTTTTTCCTCGCAACCTAAAATATCCCTCAGTTTTGAATCCCCAACTCTAGGGAAAAGACATCAGCCCTTCAGCTTATCTGTACCCTCATCATTTTGTAAACTTCTGTTAAGTTACCCCTTAACCTCATCCTCTCCAGTGAAAAAAGTCCCAGCATACCCAGCCTCTCCTTATCGCTCACTCCCTGCATTCCCAACAACATCCAGGTTCATCTGTTCTCAATCCTCTCCAGCTTAATAATATCAAGGTCAATAATATCAAAGTGAATAGTCAGGTATTTTCTAAGGGTAGGGGAGACCAAAACTAGAGGGCAGAGGTTTAAGGTGAGAGGGGAAACATTCAAGCGACCTAAAGGGCAGCTTTTTCACCCATAGGGTGGTGTGCCTATGGAATGAGCGGGCAGGATGACCAGACTGGACACAGTATTCCAGAAGACGTCTCACCAATGTCCTGTACATCCTCAACATGACATCCCCATTCCGATACTCAAAGGGTCTGAACAATGAAGACAAGTGTGTTAAACACCTTCTTAACCCCACTATCTATATGAGATGCAAATTTTAAAGAATTAAACCTGACGGCCGAGGTTTTCTCTACTACAGCCCTGCCAAAGGCTCTACTTTTAATTGTATAGGTCCTGCTGTTGTTTGATTTACCAAATTCAAACTAAACTCCATCAGCCACCCCTCTGCCCGTTGTGTGATATTACTGCCATCTCCCCTCCCCCTTCAATTTTAAAACGCCCATTCCTCTCCAGACGGCCTGCACACTCCGGCCTTGATTTTCACAAAGACCCTGAGCTTGGTTTGCCTTGTGTGGTTAGGGGGAGGAGGGACAGATTGCAGACACAGTCAGTGGGGAGGAGAGGCTGGACAGTGATCACCGGCCTGGTATCATTTCATGATTTAAGGAAAAGGGCAGTCGCACGTTAGAGGTGGGTAAGAGTGATCGGTGTTTTGGGGTCAGAAATTAAGCTCTTCCTTCGTCTCTGCTGTTCGGTAATAAATATCCATTTGAGACCCTTCATTGGGCAGAGTGTGTCTGCAGTATTTCTTTCCGAAATATTGCAGACTACAGATAATAGCAATTAATCAATGGCATAGCACGTCACTCAATATCCTACAGTTGAGACAAATATCTTGCATTTGTTTAACAATACAAAGGGTTTTGTGTCGTTCAGTAATGAGAACCTGATTATAATAAATCCACACCGAACTGAAAGTGGGCACTAAAATATGAACCAAAGTCTGGGTATGGTAGTGTGGTGGGTAGTGTCCCTTTCTCTGAGCTAGAACTCTGGATGTGATTCCAATTCCTGAACTTGTGTGGTAGTGTTCCTAGCTCTGTACTATAAGGCCTGGATTTAAGTCCTGCCTATTGCAGAGATATGTCACATCATGTCAGGACAGTCTGATGAACAAACACACAGGAGAATACTGTTACAGCTTTATGTGTATTGCTGAGTGATGCTCGTCCCTCCCTCTGGGCACAAAGGTCTCGGTGTAAATCCCACAGAAGTTTCTCATGATACATCTGAACAAACTGATTAAAATGGATTTAGAATTGTGACTTGATGGATAAGGGAGCGGTGTCAGTATTGAATTTCAGAATTTAGGCCCGGCATGACTGAAAGTACAGCTATTCGTGTTGATTGGAGTCACATTTCGCAGCAGGAGTGGTTTATAAAATCAAAATGGCCATGGATAGGGTGAGTATTCAGGGTTTGTCCCCAGGTTAGGGGCGTCCAAAACTAGAGAGCATTGTTTGAAAGTGAGAGGGGAAAGATTTTGATGAGGCCTAAAGGGCACTTTTTCAACAGAGGGTGGTGTGCATATAGAATGAGCTGCCAGAGGAAGTGGTGGAGGCTGGTACAACTACAGCATGTAAAAGACATCTGGGTACTGACAGACCTGCCGAGCTTTTCCAGAAATTTCTGCATTTGTTTAAAAATGCAGTCATTTTAACACAGGTATTCTGAATACATTAAATATTTTATTTTTTTAATGACGCAGGGCCATGAAAACATATTTCAAATCAGTCGAGACCATTTTCTGCGAAGGGTATGGCTCTGTGTATGATAGCAGCAATGATGCACCTACATGGAACAGGGAATGTGATGGAGACATAGTTTGGACAATGTACAAGGAGACCTCACATGGTCCAGTTTGGGAGAGGATGACATTACTGTGTGATTCAACTTAGAGAGGGAGAAACTGTAATCTGCCTGAGAAGGAATGGCCTATTCTACTCTCTCTCCTTCATTGTTCCTCATCACAGCAATGTGTGCAAGCTAAAAAAAAATTCTATAGTCATCTTTACTTTTATAGAATCACTGCAGTGTTGAAACAGGCCCTTCGGACTAACAAGTCCATACCAACCTTCCCAACCCATTTCCCTATATTTGCCCCTGACTCATGCACTAACCTAGAATTCCCTGAACACTACGGACAATTTAACATGACCAATCCACCGAACCTACACAGTTTGTGGGAGGAAACTGGATCACCCATTAAAAGGTCACACAGATAAGGGGAGTATGTGCAAACTCCACACAGACAGTCACCCAAGGCTGGAATCAAACCCAAGCCCTTGCTGCTGTGAAGCAGCAGTGCTGCCCACTGTGCTGCCCACCGTGCTGCCCTTTGGGTGATCCTGACCAGAAATCACTGGAATCTCCTCAGTGCCTAAAGCAAAGGGAATTCAGCCAAATCCAACTCTCCCAGGATGAAATCCCATTGCTAGCAGTTGTGTGTGTACAATATCTTCAGAAGCAGAATAACGTTTTGGACAATCTCAATTTTTACTTTTGTCATGAGTTCCAATAATATCTGGACAAAGTTCTTTCAAATCAAATTGCAGAAATTTTGTTAATCTGTGTGTGTTTGTGTGTGTGTGTGTTTGCATGTGTATGTTTGTGTGTGTGTATGTGTGTGCGTTTGTGTGTTTGTGTTTAGAAAGGGAAATATTAGACCATCAGACATAGGAGTGGAAGTAAGGCCATTCGGCCCATCGAGTCCACTCAGCCATTTAATCATGGCTGATGGGCATTTCAACTCCACTTACCCGCATTCTCCCCGTAGCCCTTAATTCCTTGTGACATCAAGAATTTATCAATCTCTTCCTTGAAGACATTTAGCGTCCCAGCCTCCACTGTACTCTGCGCCAATGAATTCCACAGGCTCACCACTCTCTGGCTGAAGAAATGTTTCCGCATTTCTGTTCTGAATTGACCCCTTCGAATTCTAAGGTGTAACGGAAACAATTTCTTAGCGTCCACCCTTTCCAAGCCATTGATTATATAATTGCAATACCCAAACAGTTTGCCATTCATCTTTCCACCATAGTTTGAGTAACATTGCTCTGGATCATAAACGTGTTGTTTTAGCAGATTAAAGAAACTAGCCTGACTTGTTCCTAAAACAGACCCTGACCCAGTCTGAGAACGATATCATCGGCCATATCACTAACCTGGTTACATTTAATATTTGTTGTGAGCAGTGGAGGTGTGGAACTAGAAAAGGAAACAGTGACCCCAAAAGCCGGGGAACTATAATCCAGTGAGCCTGATGTCAGTGGTGGGTAAGTTGTTGGAGGGGTTTCTGAGGGATAGCATTTACATACATTTGGGAAGGCAAGGGCTGATCAGGGTAGACAACGTGTCTTTCTGCATGGGAAATCATGTCTCATTAATTTGATTGAGTTTTTTGAAGAAATGACAAAGAAGATTTATGAAGCCAGTTTGGTAGACATTGTCTATATGGACTTCAGCAAGGTGTTCATTTAAAGAACAAAGAACAAAGAAAATCTACAGCCCAGGAACAGGCCCTTCGCCCTCCAAGCCTGAGCCGATCCAAACGTACTGTCGAAATCAGTCGCCCAATTCCTACGCATCTGTATCCCTCTGCTCCCCACCTACTCATGCATCTGTCCAGAGGCATCTTAACTGAATCGACCGTGCCTGCCTCTACAACCTCTGCTAGCAATGTGTTCCAAATGCCCACCACCCTCTGTGTGAAGTACTTACCATGTGTATCCCCCTTAAACATTCCAACTCTCACTTTGAAAGCATGACCTCTCGTTATTGAATCCTTCACCCTGGGAAGAAGCCCGTCTCTATCCACCCTGTCTATACCCTTCATGATTTTGTAAACCTCAATCAGGTCCCCCCTCAATCTCCTTTTATCTATTGAAAATAAACCTAACCTACTCAGCCTCTCTTCATAGCTCGTATTTCATTCTGATTGGTAGACAGATTAGTAAGTTTCAGTCACATACGATACAGAGGAAGCTCGTCACAATTGGCTTGAAGGAAGAGGGATATTTTTCAGCCTGGAGGCTTGTGAGCAGCAATGTGCTGCAAGAATCAGTACTGAGTTCACTGCATTTCATCATTTATGTAAAGGATTTAGATGTGAATATTGGGGCCATAGTTAGTAAATTTACAGATGACATCAGAAAGGTGGTGTAGTTCATTATCTCAGAGTACAACAAGACCGCAAAAAATGGGACAAAGGGGCAAGGAGTGACAGATGAAGTTTAATTTAGATAAATACGAGGTTTTGTATTTTGTGAACGCACAACAGGGCAGGAATTATACACTTAATGATAAGGTCCTGGGGCGTGTTGTAGAACAAAGGGGCACAGGACATTACGTATATTGTTCCTTGAATGTGGACTCGCAGGTAGACAGAGTGGTGCAGAACACATTTAGCACATTTGTCTTAATCAGTCAGAGCATTGAGTATAGGAATTGTGGTGGGATGTTGTATCTGTACAGGACGTTGTGAGGCCACTTTAAGAATACTGCGTACAACTCGGTTTTCTGCAGAAATAACTTACCCGGATGTTCCAGGATTGGAGGTTTGAGCTTTAGTGAGAGGTTGATTAGGTTGAGGTGCTTTCTCCTGGAGTGTCAGAGGCTGAAGGGTGACATTATAGAGGTTTATAAAACCATCAGGGGCATGGATATTCTGAACAGCCACGTTCTGCTCTCCAGGATAGCGGAGTCCAGAACAAGAGGGCATAGGTTGAAGGGGAGAGGGCGAATGATTTAGAAGGGACCTGAAGGTAAATGTTTCACACAGAGAGTGGTGTGTGTACAGAAAGTGCTGTCAGAGGAAGTGCTGAAGGCGGTTACAATCGCACATTTAAAAAGTATCTGAAAGAGGAGAGATATTTACCAAATGCTGGCAAATGGGACTGGATCAGATTTGATATCTGATCGGAATGAACAGATTGGACTAATGGGTCTGTTTCCTTTCTGAATGACTCTCTGATTCTATAAGAAGGATGTTGAATAATTCTGAAAGGACCTTCCAAGTGGGAATTCTCTTCAGTGGAAGGTTATCGTGCCTCTATGTTCACATTGATTGAAAGCTGCATTAGTTAAATATTTGACAGAGAAGTGAGTCACGATAATGCGATATAGAGAGGAAAGTGGCGCTGAGACCCCAACCTGATCAGCCACAATTTTAGTGCCTGGTGGAGAAGGTTCAAAGTGTCTAATGACCCACTCCTGCTCCTCAGTCCCATGTTTCTGTGTTCCATTCAGCCCCTCATACCTTTTAGACAGGGACAGTTGGAGGCCACTTACTCCTATAATCTGGTGCACAGAAACAGAGGAGACCATTCAGTCCCTCAATACTGTCACACATGCTTTGAGGTGATTTGGGAAATGTAATTGGAAAATCCAGGCACAGGTATGAAAGAGGCCCCTCATCACTTTTCACAGAGCTTCCCCTCTCTGCAACTTGTGCTTCATTTGTTGGTCATGTTGTAGACACAGATTCACTGTGAATACAGCCCCCACACCTCAACCAGAGTTGGCTCACAAAATCCTCTGGTCTCCCTGACTGCAACATTCAGTAATTGCACATTCATGAAAATAACACCCACTAACTCTCCAATAACAGAATGTGAGAACATCAGGAACAGCGACAGGTCGTTCACCCCCCAAACCTGCCTTGCCCTTCACTAAGATCATGACTGATCTGCTCATGGTCTCAAATCCTCTTTCAAACCCAATTCTTCATAGCTCTCACCTCTCTGTCAGGTCAATATCCATCTACCTCCTCTTCAAATACTTTCAGTCATCTAGCTTGCCGAACACTCTTGAGAACAGAAATCCTGACATTCAATCCCACCTGTTTGAAGAAAACACTTGCTGCTCTTATATCATGGTTTATTGATATGAACAAAAGAGGTTGAGACAAGGGTTCAGGTAAAAATGACTGGCCCTGATATCAAGGCAATGGTTGACTTCTGTTGACATCAAGGATCTTAACAAAATTGGACTTAATGTGAATCAGAGTAAACTCTCCAGTGTTTGGAGTCAAACATGTCACAAAGGAACATGTTCATCATCTCAGTCCTGGGTCACCTCTGTGCGAGATCCTCAGGGTAGCTTCCCCTTCACAAACATCTTCAGCTGCTTCATCAATGTCTCCCCACCCCCACCTTCCCCACCATAAGATCAGAAGTGGGGATCGTCACCGAAGATGCCACAATGTTCAGAACATTTTGTTCCCCCCTCAGCTCCTGAACTAGTCTGTGTCCATGTGCAGCAAGACCCAGACTCCATTGAGACTTGTGCTGTTAAATGGTCCGTAACATTCATCTACCAGCACTGCCTGACACTGCACATTGCCACAGTAAAATAAGAGTTCATTCAGTACCTCACGCTAGTTTCACAGGAATATGAGGAAGCCATTCAGCCCATTGACACTATTGGAGAAGAACAGGGACAGCCCATTCAGTGCCTCCAGCCTATTACTCAGGAAGAGAAGGAGTCTAGTGTGATGGACCACACGAGAGCCCCTCGAAGATATTGAAGGCGGTCACCTAGACTCTTTTTTTATTTTAAAGGGAACATAAAGTGACTGTTCCAGATGCAATGTGATAGGTCAAACTACTCGGTGTGAAGCTAAACACTATTTATTGAAACGGGAAAGATAAAATGAAAGCAAAGAAAGAGGAATTTAGAAAATCATAATTCCATTAGACAAGTTAACAGAATAACAAATCTAGGAACTATTATTAATGAACTGTACCCATATAGGAAAATCCCAAAAACACAGCCCCTTGCAGAAAGGAAAATTCAGACACAGATCGTCACAAACATTTCTCTAATCCGGGAATTAAAAACAGCACCAAGAGAAAATTCAGAGAGAGTAGCACCCAGGAGATAGTCACTGAAGATTCCAACTCTGTGGAGACCCCAATAGTTTCTGATACTACTGAGAAACCAAAACCCAGAGATCGTAATTTGTGAGAGCTGGCCATACCCATTCAGGCTGCATTAAAATAAACCCAAGACCTCCCTAGCTGTTTACTCAGTGGTCTTAACTAACCAGTTTGGTAACGATCATTCAATCTCTCTCTTGAAAGAAACCAGGACAAAATAACCTCTCAAAGCCTGCAGCATCATCACACTTGTCAACACATTGAGCTGTCAAACAGGAACCAGGGGTAACCCAATCAGGCCCTTGGTCCTGTCCAATCGGAAGAGGAAGAAGCCATTCAGACCCTTGAGTCTCTTACATAGGAACAGGAGGAGGCCATTCCCCCCTCAACGCACTTGCAAAGGGACAGAATGAGGTAATTGATGCTGATTCCTGATGAATGGCTTATGCCCAAAACGTGGATTCTCCTGCTCCTCGGAGCTGCCTGACCATCTGTGCTTTTCCAGCAATCTACTGTCTACTACAATCTCCAGCATCGGCAGTCCTCACTGTCTCCTGATTGATGCTCCAATATGATGAACAAGTGGAGCAGATGCACATTAGTGCACAGACAGACTGCTCCACGTTGTTCCTCCTGGCTCCGTTGCTCATGATAAAGACGTGGGACTTTAACGTGGTTTTCTAGTGTTGAGGAGGGAAGCCATATGTCTTGTATGAAGTCTCAAGAAGGCACCTTCCATCTCTGAGAAGCCAGCCTTTCTCTATGCAGGGTGGAAGCTGGTGGGAATGGTTACCTGTTTCAGATCGAAGGTATTATGGCTGATGTTGGGGATTGTGAACAGCATGGCGTTCAGTACGGGTTCACACGCCAACAGCACGATAACATGGGGAGAGTTAATTTAGGCATATAAACTATTAGGAAAGTCACATTAGACTGATGAATCGACTCTCTGTGTTCAAATAATGGTGATCTTTCTCATGTTGATCTTGTCGAGTGCTTGTCTTGTGCAGTGTATCGTGTATGCCTTACTCTGTCCAAGTCTATTTCCACCCTATGATCTGTCTGGCCATGCTTACTATGATCTGCCTCCACTGCTCATAAATAAAGTGTTTCCCTGTACTGAGGTACACGTGACAATAAATCAGATCAATCAATCCTGAGTAAAGTATGGAATTTCTCACCCTATCAATGTGTCTTTTGGAAATATACCTGCTACACTTCGTGTTTCAGCGTCACCATTTCAGATTTTACAGCTCTGCAGATTAAACTCTCAGGTTCTTCACTCTACCCTCATGATACTGCCATCTGTATCTGTGGTAAGGAGATCATTCCTTACAAAGGAGATCAAATCTGTAGAGAGCGCCCCAAATGCTCTCTCAGCAAGGCTCTACAACAGCAGGAGGATGGCTTTACTCATGTACTCGAATCATCTTACAATGAAGGACAGCATACCATTGCCTGCACCCATTACGTACACAGGGTTTGATTCGGAGCAATCAGCATAGACATGTGAGTGGGAGATCATGCTTCCCAACTTTGTTAGAGTTCTTTGATGAAGTGACCAAGAAGGTTTACGAGGACAGAGCTGTAAATTTAGTCTCTATGGATTTCAGTAAGGCCTTTGATAAGATTTCACATGGCAGGGTGCTCTGGAAGGTTCCATCACGTGGAATGCTGGGGGAACTGTCCAATCGGATACACAGTTGGGTTGATGGTCGGAAGCAGAGGGTTTAGTGGATGGATGATGGTCAGACTGAAGGCTGTGTCCATTGCTGTTTGTTTTCTATGATTTGGTTGAGAATGTACAGGGCATGATTAGTAAGTTTGCAGATGATACTAAAATAAGTGGTAGCGTGATCAGTGAGGAAGTTTATCAGAAATTGCAGCAGGACCTTAATCAGGTGGGGAAGTGGGCCGAGAAATGGCAAATGGAATTTAATATAGATGTGTGAGGTCTTGCATTTTGGAAACTCAAATCACGGTAGGAGTTTCACAGTGAATGGGAGGGTCTTAAGGGGTGCAGTGGGCAGAGAGACCTTGGTTTTCACGGGCACGGTTCCCTGAGAGTGGAGTCACAGGTAGACAGGGCAGTGAAGAAGGCTTTTGGCACATTGGCCTTCATCAGGCAGGACATTGAGGATAGAAGTTGGGAAGTTATGTTGCATTTAAACAGGACTTTGGTAAGGCCGCACTTGGAGTATTGTATTCAGTTTTTATAACCTTGTTATAGGGAGGGTGTTATGAAATTAGAAAGAGTGCAGAAGAAATTTACAAAGACGTTGCCAGGACCCAATGGTCTAAGTTATAGGGAGAGGTTGGACAAGCTAGGACCTTTTCTTTAGAGTGTAGAGGCTGAGGGAGTCCTTATAGAGCTGTATAAAATCATGAGGGGTATGGATAGGGTTAATGCTCTCACTCCTTTTCCAAGGTGCACCCAATCCAGGATTAGAGGGGATCAGTTTAAGGTTAGAGGGGAAGGAATAAAAGGGAACCTGAGCGGCCACTTCTTTACACAGAGGGCTGGTACATGGATGAGCTGCCAGCAGATGTGGTTGGTGGTGGGGCGGGGGGGTGGGGGTGGGGGGTTGTACATTAACAACATTTCAATGCATTTGGATAAATATGTCGATAGGAAAGGATTGGAAGGATATGGGCCAACTGTAGGGAAATGGGGCTAACGTGGATGGACATTTACAAGGTGAAGATGAACCCCTTTGTTAATTAAAACCAAACACCCAGAAAAGCTCGACTCACCTCTTACTCTGTTGAAACATGAGTGACACAGATCTCCTATATTCCACTATTTAAACAAAAATTAACAAGTTTGTTTCTTAGCTTTAATAGTGAACACTAAACAACAACTATTGAGAAATACAAGCCCCTCTTTTCTTAATATCTGACTCAATATCTGACTCCAACTCTGTAAATATATGCTGTTCCAACAGCGCACATATTAAACATTAAAATCTCAAGACCACACAGTCTCTATCTTCCCCGCTGTGTTCACTCTTCCAGCTGCTGATCTCCCCGGGTCATTTTTTTTTTATTTCAAGTAGGTTTACATGAACATGTGTCTTTGATAGTGAGTGTTTGAGATGGCCAGTTAGCACTCCTGCTCTACAGCAGTTGCTCTGCTGTTGGATGACAGTCGCTCTCCCACCAGTGTTCAAAATGCTGGGTATGTATACTCCCCATGATATAGTAATTCTCAAAATTTGGTTGCTGACCAGGAATCCAAACAATAATATTCAATTTCCATTGGCTTCTGGTTTACTGAGCGTTATTTAAACTCTTTGGTTGCATTTGAATGGCTGTCAAAACAGCAACCAAAACTCAGATATCCATTTCTCAGCTCATGGTGACATTTGGAACAGTTTGACCTTTAGCTGGCATCTGTGGCTTTAATTTCTATTCGGCAAAACCCGTTCTGTTTTAAAGTACACTACATGTTTTTGGCTTCACAACATCTCCCCGCTTCAGAAAATAAAGTGAGCCAGCAGAATGAAAAAATGACTACATTTCTTCTCCTCTAATTTTAAATCCCAATTTTATGAAATACAAAAGTATTTATCTCAGTTATATCATTCATTTTAATTCTGCACACCATTATAACACTGGAATAACACTAAATCTTATCTACACTTTTTCCTTTAAGTCCGCGATAACACATCTGCTATCACATTGTAGGAGCCGCAGCATGTACCTTTTGTAAGTTTAAAGTCAGGAACGTAAGACTCCAATGAAATTGTCTCATATTCTGATCTTTAACTATTCCAAAAAATGCGAGAGATTTGTCATTGTCCAAAACCATCTCCGACAATTTGTTTGTCATATACACGTTAAAATATTGTCAGGCCAGTGCGAAACATAATCATTCTTGTTCAATAATGGAGATTTTGTATCTTTGTTCTGGTGGATAGAGTTTTTTCGACAAGTAGCCAAATAGCCATTCAGTTCCATCATCATCTTTCTGTATCAATACATCTCCGACCCCGATATCCCGAGCATCAAACACAATTTTCAAAGGGTTTCAGAATAAAATGGGTGCGGTGATTAATTCTGCTTTAAAATTCTCAAATGCCTCCTGGCATTGTTCTGTCCACCACAATTCTGTGTTCTTCTTTAGTAAATCCATCTGTGGTGCCAATACGCTGCTGAAGTTTGGAACAAACTTCTGATAGAATCCACTCAGTTCCAAAAATTGAAGCACCTCTTTATTCGAGGACGGTTGTGGAAATTCCTCAAAGCCCTTCGTCTTTGTGTTCAATGGGGTCAACTTCCATGTCCAATGTAATGTCCCAAGAACGTCACCTCTGCCTTCGCGAATTCTGTTTTCTTTAAGTTTATTACCAAGTTTGCTTCTTGTTCAACATGATCTGTCAACTGTAACATGTGAGCTTTTAATCACTTCCTAAAGATCACCACATCATACAGATAAACTACACAATTTGTTCATCTGGCCACAGCTCTGTTCCTGAGTTATAAATGTGTCTGGAGCATTATTGATCCATATAAAATACTCGATAAAATCTTTTGTCATCTCCAGTATCTTTACTAGATAGCTGAACTGACTCCACATTTTTTAAAATTTGAAATTGGTCACTAAACCTGGCTTTGAAGGGATTACCTAGCACTGGTGGCAATACTAATACGTCATCCCCACGGGATATCCTCAAAGTTTTAGAGTTTTTACCTGCCACCTGCTTCACTCTATGTTGTGCTCTTCAGATACTATTCAGATATAGTATTTAGCAAACTCAAATACTCCATCTACTCTCTCCTTCACCTCACACACAGAATCCAAGTGTGAGATTTCCGACTTCGGTCCTGTCAATTTATATTTAATTAATTTCCAAGGACCTCTCACTTCATGTATGAATATTAACTCAAAGGAAGTAAAGTGAGTAGATTTATTTGGGGCATCTCTAATGGCAAACAATATAATGGGACACCTTTTTTCCAATCATTCGGGTAATCATAACAGTATGCTGTGAACATGGTCTTCAGCGTCTGATGCTAACTTTCCAAGACTCCCTGGTATTCAGGATGGGACTCACTTGATTTAAACTGTTGCATGCCGAGCCTATCCATGACTTCCTTAAACAGCTGAGCGGTAAAATGAGATCTTTGGTCTGACTCAATCTTACTGCCTAGCCCACAGCGAGTAAAGAAAGCTACCAACACCTCCACCTCCCTTTTTATCTTAACATTCCGTAATGGAATTGCCTCTGGAAATCTGGTAGACATATTCATTATGGTCAGCAAATATAGTTTTCCACTTTTATGTTAGGAAGCGGAGCTACACAATTAATCATAACCCACGTGAAATGTTCTTCGAATGCAGTAATTGGCACGAAATGTGCTGGTTTTATTCCTGCCTGTTACTTACCTACCATTTGGGATGTATATCATGTACAAGAAAAAAACACGTCCTTGTGCATTCCAGGCCACTAGAAATGCTTCTGAACCTTAGTCTGAGTCTTCCGTACACCTAGGTGACCGCCTGCAATTAGTTTATGTGCTAGACATAACATTGTATGCTACAGGTAACGCAATGTGGTGTACTTCAGCCCATTTCCCTTCTGCAGTAACCTATCGGGGTCTCCATTTTAATTTCATGATTCAATCTTTTGGTTTTAACGTTCAACTATATACTGAATCCTTCTCTGTGTGTGTGCATGTGTATGTGTGTGTGAATGTGTGTGTATATATCTGTTGTAAGTCCGTTAGCCTTTCTGGACTAAACACCTCTGCTTGATCCTCTGCCTGTTCAGGGTTTTCCTGCACCGTTACATCAAACAGGGTGTCAGGTCACTGAGCATCAACCCATTTGTCTTTTTCTTTCTTCCTGCTGTAACTTATGACAGTTGGATCTTGTTACTACACACTCTGGAAAGATTCCTCGGTAGTTTTCTTTTAACACCCCAATTCCCTCGACTTCTGTTGGCTTCTCCACCACAAGGAGTGCGTCTCCCACCTCGCCTCTTGCTAAATCGTTCACAAGAACAAATTGTATTCCTGGAACTGGCACTCTGTTACTCACTGTCACTGTTACTTCCCTAATCTTGATTGGCATTCCATCCTGATGTTACACAAGGGAATGCTTAATTTCTGTCCCCATTCCACAAATTATCACACTCTTGATTAACATGCCAGAAAGAGTGAAAATACTTTCATCTCTTAGTATTAGCGGCCGAGAGAAATTGAGGACTGCAGATGCTGGAGATGAGAGTTGTAAAGTGGGGGGCTGGAAAAGCACAACACGTCGGCAGCATCCGAGGGGCAGGAGAGTTAACGTTTCAGGTATAAATCCTTCATCAGGAAAGTGGGGGGTAAGGGAGGGGGAAGGAGGTTGAGAAATAAATAGGAGGGTGGGGTGGAGCTGGGTGGAAAGGAGCTTGGAAGACAATAGGTAGATGCAGGTGGGGTGTGATGGTAACAGGTCGGACAGGAAGGTGATAGGACACCTATCGGTGGTAGGACAGCTGGAACCCTCAAACCGTATAGCATCAAAGTTGACTTCACCAAATTCCAAATCTCCTCTCCACCAATCTCTCCCAGATCCAACCGTTCAACCTAGCACTGCCCTTTTGAACCACCCTAACTGTCCATCTTCCTTCCCACCTAACGACTCCACCCTCCCCTCCAACATATCACTATCACTCCCACCTACATCTTCTTATTGCCTTCCCAATGACCCTCCCACCAGCACAGCTACTACCCTCGATAACACAGTAACTCAGCGATTTCTGGCGATCTGGAGCAACAGAATTAAATATTCCAGTCAATCACTGGATAATTCAGGGAGCCTGTGAGGCACACACAACGTTCTTTACTTTCCACAGTTCAGAAATTACACCATGCAGATCGTTTGGAAATGTTAACCGCGTACATTTATATCACCCATTAGGAACTCGTACCGTCCCAGCCCAGTGCCCAGCAAGTCAAGAGCTAAATGCACAGTTTTGGATCAGCTTTCATACGGCATGTGACATCAGTAGATAGGATTCTCTGGGGAAGTAAAGATTGAACTTCAAAGGAATAATTAAAACCCCCAAGATAGCCTATCTCGGAATGCTAGTGCCCTAGAACATTCACTCTTCTGAATGTACTAACCTCTGGCATTCTGCCAATAACACACATGCCTTTAATCTTACATCGTCTTGTCGGATATCAAATTCAATTTATTTAAAATCTTGCCATTCAATACTCCAGCGACTGCATTTTCCTTCAAGTCAACTGTTTTGGAATTAAAGAAACTGGACGTTATTGTATCAAACAATTTGATCCACTGTGTCACTTCCCTGATGTGGAAAACACTGTGCCAGATATGTCCCAGCCTGCAGGGTTGATGCAGCAGCCCTGACATTTACAATGTACTGTGGGAGTGAACAATTCCGTGTTATCGTTACTGCAAACATTTATAAACCTCCACATGCTATCAGGCAACAAGAAGTCCCTTCAATTCTACTTCACTCCCACCATCAACTTAGTTTAAATCCCTGAATAGCCACAAAACAGTCTGCGGTTACACAGCATCCAAACGTGACCTACAATGATCCAGCTCGTCTGGAAACCACAATCACTGTTTGGACAGACAGTGTGACAATTGTTGCAGTGACGATCCACACCATGAGGCAAAGGGCATTATGCTTTATCAGTTTCAGTAGATAGTTCATATTCTTTTCGCAGTGCACTGGTGATGGACGATGAATGAACTGGTGACCCTGATACAGTTTCCAATTCAGCCAGTCCCTCAGAGATGAAAATCAGGTCAACTGTAGGGCACAACAATCGGGCTGACAATCAGTCTGTATGGCTGGACGTTCTTGATCCTGATTGGGCCCTTGGAGCAGCACAACAACATCAAATATCCTAAATCACACAATGGTTAACCCAAACCAACTTGTCTTTCATCAGAGAAAATCCTGTTGCACCACCCAATCTCCACCGTTTTGAGCCCTGTGGAGCGGGTATATTAACAGAGACTTCACAAAGTAGATAGAGTATTGCAGTCCATGGTGTAACATCATGGATTGACAGTCAATCTTTCTAAAAATATATTCAGGGTGTTCATCTCCAATATGTCAGTTTCAACAAAACATAATAATAAAACTTTTCCAAATTGTTTGTCTAAATCAAAATAAGAGGAAGAAAGGGCAAAGTGGGAAACATCTTGTTGGGCAAAGTTGATTGATGGTCTGTGGGAGAGCTGCTGCCACTACCCTCCAGATCTCAAACTTTGTCCTATTAAACTCTGCAGAACAGCACTGTGCATCGTTTCACAAATAACACAACTCGCACGTGTTTTTGATAGTTAAATAATTCAACAATACACATTATAATCAGACACCTGTGCTGAACACCCCTCTTAGCGATTTGTCATCACAAATATCATGTTACCAGACTCCCAATGACTGATTAAAACATACAAAATGGTTAAAGCTTTCCTTGATGACCCTCACGTATGACTCTATAATGACCTACTCAATCCACCCATTGCCCACATTGTATTTTGGGCTCCCATTTCGAGCGGGTTACCTGAGCAAAATCCACCAACACAATCCCTTCACATCAAGGAATGGGAAACACCAGGTATCACTAAGAGATGGGTTGTTATAAAACCCATCTGGCAAATAGCAGGCTTTGAACACCCACAGAGAGAGAGAGAGGTCTTGCTCAACACTTTCACGACCAGCCAAGGCCGATGCTCAGCTAAACCCCATCAATGTGGCCTCAGTGCAAACCCATTCTGCACAGTACAGGGAAACAGACAGTGCTGCACATTACTGAGGAGTCCTATAATCGACAAGCTAGTCGTTTTAAACTCAGTTAGTGAGGACAGAATCGTCTAGCATCGGGATTGGTCTTGCTAAATGGAAATGAAATAATTATCAGTCATAGAGTGGAATAAATATCATTACATACAGAGATTTGCATAACATAAGTTTTTAACAAGACTTACCGGGAACACCAATAATGACAAGGATGGTGTCATACACTTTAGCAAAAGATAGATTTGCGTAATACATTTTATTGTTTGTTGAACGCCCTCTCTCTTCCTTCTGCTGGCAACCTGTTGAAATTCGAGCTGACACAGTTCCAGGGCTATCATTTTATGTTTTGCGGTATCGCCAGTGGGTTACTATCATTACATCTTTACTTTTTAATCATTTCCAACAAACAGATAATGGCATCAGGTTTACTTTAATGATGTGATATCATTGATGTTTAAGACCACGTTTGAATATCCCAAAGATTGGCTTAATCTTATTCTCTTGGACCTCAAATGTAAATTTTAACTTGCCTCCAAACAACAAGACTTGCATTATTTCACTCACTAACAGTCCTATCAATGTCTAAATATCGTCTGATATTCTTTTCAGTGATATCCTTCATTTTGCTAATCAATATCAATAGTCAATATCTCATGGTGTAGATCTCCTTCAGCGCTGTTCGACTGTACACTATTATCCCACTGTTTTCCTTGTTAAATCAGTTTTACAACACATTTTGGAAATTCAATTTTTGAACAAGCACTCTGATACAGAAACTGAAGCTGACACTGACCACACCAACATTTGGAACGTACACTGGGGAATATTTTCTCAAAACAAAGACAAAAAACAATATTCACAAACTTAACTTCAGAATTACAGAACTATAGTATCATTCAGAACAGCAGTGATGATCGCGTCATTCAGGAGAGCGGTGATTTTAGCATCATTCAGGACAGCGGTGGCTTATCTGCCAAGTTTGTCCCTCCAAAATTACACTAATGTGTCTCATTTCACAGCACTTTATACATAGTTCATAAAAGTCCTATAGCGTGGAAACAGGTCGTTCAGCCCAACAGCTCTATACCAATCCTCCAAAGATTATCACACTCAGACTCATCCTCCTACCCTATTACTCTATGATTACCCCTGAATAATGTACCTAAACTACACATCCCTGAACACCACTGGCAATTTAGTTTGACCAGTTCACCAACCTGCATCTCTTTGGATTCGGATTATTTTGAGTGTTCTGACATTTCAGGTGCTTATCCAAGTTCTTTTTACAAGAGGTGAGCTTGCCCGTCTCATGCAGTGCATTGCAGGCCCCTACTATCCTCCAGGTAAGATATCCTTTCCTCATGTCCCCTCTAAGTGTCCTGCCTTTCAACATAAAATTATGCCATCTTCTTCATGGCCCTTCAACAAACAAGAGAGCTTCTTTGTATTCACCTTATCGCTGTCCCTCATAATCCTATATACTGTCATCTCTGCTCGAAAGAAAGCAATCTAAGCTTATCCAGCCTCTCTCTTCAAAGGTAATTTGATGCAGCTCAAACAACATCCTGGTGAATCGCCTTGCACACACCCCCCCCCCCCCCCCCCCCGCCCCGCCCCACAATGCAATCACAAGCTTCCTATTGTGCAGTCACCAGGGCTGCACACAATGCCACCAATTCTGGCCTGAAAATTATCTTGATGGACTGAGTTGTTTGAAGTGGTGAACAAGAAAGTAGATTTTGTCTACATGGATATTAGCAAGGCCTTTGACAAAGTAGGTTGTTGAGTAAAGTTAACATCTCATGGGATCCAGGGAGGTCTGGCCTGGTACATAATACTGGAATGTCAATATATTGAAACCTGATAACAGTGAGGGTTTCATTAACTCCCTGTTTGATTGTAGTGAGGCCCCTTATACTGGACATGTCAAAGTGTGACCTCACAGAACCAGTGGAGATCACCGTGTGCATCACAGATAGAGACCTGGCATCACAGAGAGAGAGAGCTGACATCACATTTGGTTTGTAAACTGGCTTCGTCTGAGGCACGAGGCTGCACGGGGAAACCCAGGGAAGGCAAAATCACTGCACTGACTGTGTCTCAGACTGATCTGTCTGGGAGTGAGTGTGATCAGAGAGAAGATCAAAACTGCTTCACTTTACAAATAATATGAAAAGACCATCAGCGAATTGATCAGGCAGTAGACGGTGAGGTTTGCAAGGTTCATCTTTTTTTTTCATCATGTGATGACTGAGTGTTTGGGTGGAATGTGGAATTAATGTTCTAGAGATTTATTCTGCGGACGTTCGGAGTTTATTTAAATTGGTAAGACATCCATAACTGAGTCTTAATAAGGAAAACCAAATATTTTATTCCACATGTCACTCTTTTCCTCTGATCGAGCCGATCTTTATATCCTTACCATTGAAGAGCATCAAGTATGGTAAAAATAAGTAATTAGAGAACTGACATGGCATTCACTTAACTTAATGGATGAAGTTGTACACGGATTTTAAAGTCTACACCCTCTCTTGTAAATCTTCCTGCAGACGCAGTTCACAGTCACGACAGGGGAGATTACAGGAACATTTAAATAGAACATTGGGCATAGAACATAGAAGAATACAGCGCAGTACAGGCCCTTTGGCCCTCGATGTTGCGCCGATCCAAGCCCACCTAACCTATACTAGCCCACTATCCTCCATATGCCTATCCAATGCCGTTTAAATGCCCATAAAGAGGGAGTGTCCATCACTGCTACTGGCAGGGCATTCCATGAATTCACGACTCGCTGAGTAAAGAATCTACCCCTAACATCTGTCCTATACCTACCACCCCTTAATTTAAAGCTATGCCCCCTCGGAATAGCTGACTCCATACGTGGAAAAAGGTTCTTATGGTCAACACTATCTAAACCCCTAATCATCTTGTACACCTCTATCAAGTCACCCTCAACCTTCTTTTCTCCAATCAAAACAGCCCCAAGTGCCTCAGCCTTTCCTCATACGATCTTCCTACCATACCAGGCAACATCCTGGTAAACCTCCTCTGCACCCATTCCAGTGCCTCCACATCCTTCCTATAGTATGGCAACCAAAACTGCACACAATACTCCAGATGCGGCCGCACCAGAGTCTTATACAACTGCAACATGACCTCAGGACTCCGGAACTCAATTCCTCTACCAATAAAAGCCAGTATGCCATATGCCTTCTTCACCGCACTATTTACCTGGGTGGCAACTTTCAGAGATCTTTGTACATGAACACCAAGATCTCTCTGCTCATCCACACTACCAAGTATCCGACCATTAGCCCAGTCCCCATCATAGAGTATAACATTTCTCCATTGTTAGGAAATCTCCCCATTGTTCAGGGCGGATTTATTTTCCTGGCATTGTCTGAATGTGGTATTGCCCAGGATGAATGAGAATGGTGGGTATTTGTGGAATCGATTCAGATACTTTTTTTGTCTCATCATGTTCTGTCTCTGCTGGAATTAACTTCCACCGCACTGCCATTGTGCTTGGTCTCTGTGAGGCCCTGCCTTTTCAATGGTGAACCTGAAGACTGACATCTGCACTTACCCTCCAACCACTACATTCACGTTAATCAGTCAAATACCTCCATCATGTATTCGATGTTTCCTGCTCTACTTGCCTCTCAGTCAAATCCAAGATTCTAACTCAACATGGAATGGTTTCTCTTCTATCTATTAAATAAGAAATTTTGAATTTTACCACCATATTCTTTTCTGCCTGAACACAAAGTTATTTTCCATCTTTTCACTTTCTCTTTCATAATTCCAAATGCAGGTTCAATATCATTGCCTTGCCTCATGAGCAGATCATCTCGAGCTTTTATCGATCAGCGTTGATGCTTTGAGGACAGATCATGAAGACACAAATAGTAGGAAGTTCCAATTCCTACCCTCTTGCTTTCATTATCCCAGACTCAGATTCAAGTTTATTTTTAATCGATGATCAGAGTGCACAATGTGATTTCACCCTTTGTCTCAGTCCAAGCACCTTATCTGTCTGCTGTCTTTGGTAACGGGCCAAATTCTCTCTCTCTGCGTTTTTGTCTGTCTTTCTCACCATTTCTCTAGCTGATTAGAATATAGAACATAAAACAATACAGTGCAGAACAGGCCCTTTGGACCTCAACTTTATGCCAACCTGTGAAATATTCTAAGCTCATCCCCCTACACTACCCCGTTATCATCCATGCACTTATCCAAAGAATGTTTAAATCTCCCTAACTACATTGGCAGGCAGGCCATTTATGCCTTTACCAATCTCTCAGAAATGAACCTGCCTCTGAGATCTGTCTTAAATCTATCACCCTCAATTTACAGCTATGCCCCCTCATACAAGCCAACATAATCATCCTAAAAAAAGACTTTCACTATCTACTTTATCAAATCCTCTCATCATCATGTATGTCTCTATCAAATCCCTTCTTAGCCTTCTTCTTTCCAAAGAGAGCACACCCAAAGCCTTTCCTCATAAGACCTTTCCTCCAGACCAGGAAATATCCTGGTGCTTCCACATCCTTCCTGTAATGGGGCGACCAGAAATGTACCAAATGCGGCAGCACTAGCATGACATCATGGCTCCAGAACTCAATCCCTCCATCAATAAAAACTAGCACACCGTATGCCTTCTTAACAGCACTATCAATCTGAGTGGAAACCATCAGGGATCTATGCATATGGACTCTAAGATCCCTCTGCTTTCCACACTACCAAGAATCTTTCATTGACCCAGTATTCTGCCTTCCTGTTATTCTTCCCAAAGTGCATCACCTCACATTTAGTTGCATTGAATTCCATTTGCCAACTCTCAGCCAACGTCTGCAGTTTATCCAAGTCCCCCTTCAACCTGTAGCATTCTTTCAAACTGTGCACTACTCCACCGACTTTAGTGTCATCTGCAAACTTACTAACCCATCCACCTATGCCTGATTCTAAGTCATTTATAAAAATGTCAAACAGCAGTATTCCTAAAACAGATCCTTGTGGCACACCACTAATAACTATACTCCAGGCTGTATATTTTTCATCAACCACAACTCGCTGCCTTCTTTCAGAAAGCCAGTTTCTAATCCAAAATGCTAAATCACCCTCAATTCCATGCCTCTGCATTTTCTCCAACAGCCTACAATGTGGAACCTTATCAAAGGTTTTGCTGAAGTCCAGGTATACCATGTCAACTGCTTGTCACCTTTTCAAAAAACTCAATAAGGTTTGTGTAACATGACCTGTCCTTGACGAAACCACGCTCACTACATGAAGTCAAATTGCTGCTTGCTCTTGAATCTGCACCAAAAGGGTTCGGGTTTCAGCCGCAGTTTGAGCTTGGCTTTGAGGTTGTTGCTGCTTCAGGCTCCAGACCAAAGCACCGGAGAAATAATGATACCACTGTCATCTAAAAGGACAAGTTCCACGGACACGTAGGGACCCATCGACTGATGACATCACACTACCCTGAATTGCATTTCCACCCATGAAATTTATTAAAAATCCCCCAAAGTCCTCCCAGAGTAATGTACATCCGTAAATCCAAATCCCCTCAGAAAGAAGGACTTTCTCCATTTCATTAACCTCAAATATATTTACAGAAGATTACGTTTTTTCAGCCAATGAAATGTGGTCCCTGTTGTTTCCTTGGGAAATGGCAACTACGTTACAAAGGCCAAGCGTCCACAGACAGTAATATCAACAGAACCAGGTCATTTTTCATTTATTTCAGTGCTGTATTGTGAGGAAGAATTACTGGGCACAAGATGCCAGCGATATTTCTACAGTTTTTCTCTCAATAGTGAGAGTGCTCAGGTTTTTCTGAGCGAATACAGAATTGTTCTTGAATTAAATTGCTGTGACAATGCAACAATACCTCTGTAGTGACGCTCCAATCGTGCAACATTTCTTAATAATGAACATTCAAATTTCCAAAACGTAATGTGTTATTTGATTATCATTGAAATCCATACAAATTCATTCAGCTTGTCACCCTCACTTTGTTTGTGTAACGGACACGGAGAACTTTCTGATTACAGTGCAGCTCTCTCTCAGGCCTGACCTCTCCACAGTACATCACTCCTCAGCAATGACTCCCACATACATAAAGCTCTGTCACTATTGACACTCTGATTGCGTCACACACCCTCAGTACCACTCTCTGAATGGCAGTTTTGATGGGATAATGTGCTGAGTCTTAAACGTAGAGGTTCTGCACAAATTCACAAAGATCATATCCAGTTATTTCTCACAGTTGAAGAGTGTAGTGCTGGAAAAGCACAGCCACTCAGGTAGCACCCAAGCAAAAGGAATGAAGGGCTGATGACTCTGTTGCTCCTCGGATGCTGCCTTAGCGGCTGTGCTTTTCGAGCACCACACTTTATGACTCTGAACGCCAGCATCTGCAGTCCTCACTTTCTCCCACTAATGCATCATGCTGATTATCAGATTGTGTTGTACTGAAATATATCAGATTTTGTCGAGAATTGAAAATCAATGTCATTAATTTCAGGTTTCAAGGTCATCAAAGTGATTGGAAGTATAGCTTGTTGACAATCGATCTGGAGTGATTGTTCAGAAACAAGTTGAGGTTGTGATGTCAGCAAAATTTGATAGTTTTTGTCAATGTTCTTTGTGATAGTTTTGAGCAGGGAAGCATACTGTACACCTGTCAATATATCTGGAAATAATTGAGTAACTGTAGCTCAGGGATAAAACACATCCAGCATTTGTCTTGAAAAATTACTATTAATGTCAATTACAGGAGGCAATTAGACAATTTTTTATACCACATTTCATTCTATCATTTGTTGAGGGTACGACCCAACTCTCTCTGCTGTCTCCATTTAGTCATGCCCAGGCCAAATAAAACAGCAGTCAGATACAAAGCAAGATCCCTTGACACTCCCCAGTAAAGCAGTCCCACTCAGGTACGGTATGGTCTCGTTATAGAGCAAAACTCTTCCTGCACTGTCGCGATCTGACATTCCCAGGACAGGTATACCACAGTGTTGGATAAAGAGTAAGACTCTTCTAGTTTCAAGTACCCAACATTCCCAAGGCAGGCAGCTGCTCTAAAATTTTCCAAACGGCAGGCAGTGTATGTTTATGAAGGGAAATGGAATTTCTATGCTCTATCATCAACGCAGTTACAGTGCAAATACAGTAAGACATTGATCGAACATAAAGCGGAGGTCTCACAGAGAGTGAGCTTGGTGAATGGTGGATTGGTTAAAGAGGGAACAACAGGGGAAGAGTCTTCCATTCAAGGTTTTATAGTTGGTTTTCTTTGTAGTTTTTTTGGTAGTGATAGTTATTTATAGTTATGATAGAGTAGTTTTTGTACATATGGTTTTTCGATTGTATGAGTCTTTAGTTACTTATGCTCGGCGCTTTGTAAGCAGGGTTCAACGTCTCTGAAAGGGGATATGGCTGAATGTCTTATTAGATGGTGCACCTGTAACATTAAGAGGGAAAGGGTTTACATTGCTTTTTTGCACAAAACCCATCTTGATGATGGGGAACACCTGAATGTACAAAAGGGGGTGGGGGTTATGACTGGATATTCTTTTCATCCTTTACTACTAAAAGTGGGGGAGTGACGGTACTTATGCAGAAAAATCTGCCGTTCATCTTATTAGAGCAGGCGAAAGATGAGCATGGACCGTTTGTGTTACTTAAATCCCTGATACATCGGGAGGAATATGGCATTTTAAACGTCTACTGTCCTCCAGCACATCCCCTCAAATTTTGGATTAGTGCTTTCTCTAGGTTGAGTGCTTTTGCAACAGAGCACATTTTTAGTGGGGGGGGGAGGCTAATTGTCTTTTCGATCCGACAGTGCATAGGTTGCCTTGTGTACCTCCAACTGTTTCTTCGCAGCCTAAGCAGGTGGTTGACTTATTCGAGGAGTTGGGACTGGTGGATATTTGAAGATGTTTTCACCCTACCTGCAGCAAATTCACCTTTTTTTCAAAACCACATAAATATCACATGAGCGTTGACTTATTTCCGGCTACCTTGGCCGTTCTGGATTCTATTATGGGTTGTAAAATTGAAAATATCACAATCACGCGGAAGGATATTGGAGGTTAAGGCCAAGAGTGAAGAGCTAGGTTTGCGGCACTGGCGATTGGACCCTTTTCTCCTTAAGGATTCCAAACTTCTGGAATAATCTTTGAAAGAGTTTCAGGAATTGTTGACTATCAACTCGGGCACGGCTAGTAGTCCACATATGCTGTGCGAGACTGCTAAGGCCTTTGCTAGGGAATTAGTTATTTCCTCTTCAGCTAGCCGGAAATGACAGAAAGACAGCAGCGTTACTTGAGTCGCGGTTGAAAGCTGCCGAGGTGACCCGTTTTGAGCCGCATTTGGTGACTAAGCTACAGAGGATCACAGCCCTCCTAGTTGCCTTGAATTCAATACTGACACAAAATGCAACGAAAGAACTTGTTTTGATAGACAAAGGTTGTTCCAATATGGGGATAAGCCAGGGAAGTATTTAGCCTACCTGACTAGGAAAAAGCATGCCCCCCATTGCATTACTGCAATCAGTGACAGCGCCGGGATCCTTACATACGATGCTAAAAAGATTAATGAGGCTTTTCGGGGCTTTTACTCTGAATTGTATCGTTCTGACGGTTGCGAAGACAGGAGGGCTAAAATGGAGACCTTTTTTTAAGAAACTGGACCTCCCAGGGGTAACCTTGGAACAGGCCTCTACCCTTAATGCCCCCTTGACAGTTCAGGAAATACAAGAGGCTGCTAGGCAACTCTAGTGTGGGAAAGCGCCTGGCCCTGACGGTCTTCCAGGTGAGTATAATAAGCAGTTTGTAAGAATTCTGTCAGGGCCGATATTGGAGATGTACAATCACTACTGTTAGAGGGGCCGTAGGTCCTCTAATAATATTAGAAGGTTACTGAATGTGGTCCAAGTTTGTCAGCAACGATCGATTCGGGAGTTAGTGATTTCCTTCGATGCAGAGAAAGCATTTGACCGGGTGGAATGGCCGTGTCTTTTTTATGTCTTAGAACAGTTTGGGTTGGGTGGTGTCTTTGCTAGACAGGTGGAGGTTTTATATCACCACTCTCTACCGCAGTTATCAACGGGATGAAGTGTGGGAATTTTAGGATGGGTATTGTGAGTTGACAAGGCTGCCCCCTTTCACCGGTATTGTTTATGTTGGTGATAGAGCCTCTAGCAGAGGCCATTCGTCAGAACGTCCACATAACCGTTCCGGAAGTGGTATTGTGGGCACACAAGACTATACTGTATGTGGATGATGTCCTTCTGTTTTTGTCGAACCCAATGACCTTTGTACCCCATTTGATATAATGTATCAATCATTTGGGGCTATTTCAGGATATAAGATTAGCTTTGCAAAATCGGAGGCTATGCCTTTGCGGAAACTTAAGGGTGTGGTAGAAGTTGAAGCTGAACCTAACTTTCCTTTTTAAGTGGTCACGAGCAGGGTTCCGTTTCTTAGGCATTTTTATTACCCCCAAGTTTCATCTGTAATTTCGGACTAACTATGCTCATTTGCTTGACAATATTAATCGAGATCTCCAGAGATGGGAGGCTCTTCCAATTTCATGGCTGGGCCGAATATCTCTCATTCAGATGAATGTTCTTCCATGCTTACTTTTTCCCATGCGTATGCTCCATATAACGTTTACCAGGTCAACGCTGCAGAAGCAGATGGGTTGTTTTGGTTCGTTTGTCTGGCATCGTGGGAGGCCCCTCATCAAACTTACTAAATTACAGTTACCTAAAGGACGGGGTGGAGTTGGTTTCCCAGACATCAGAAGGTATCAGTTGAGTCCACTGCTGTCCTTTGTATGTCATTGGGTAGGTAACGATCCAAACACAATACAGCTGGATATTGGGTCTTCGAAACAAAGCGTTCTCTTATTAACCTGTTGTTCATGGATAAGACGTGGACAGTTATGGACCACCGCTGGAACCCCATTGTCATTAGAACAGTCAAGGCATGGAGTGCAATGCGTCAGAGTGAGGGCTGTTTATTCAAGACTTCGCCACTTAATGCTGTAGTTGGCATACCAGGATTCCAACCAGGGATAATGGACTCAGGTTTCAAACTATAGGCAGATATGAGCTTCTCGTTTGGGAGATTTGTTTGAGGGGGAAGTTATGATGTCTTTTGAGCAACTGAGCCACAAATACAGGTTACCCAGCAGATATCTTTTCCGTTTTTTTCAGGTTAGAGATTTCATCCAGAAGAAGACTACACTTCTCACTCAGCCCTCTAAGCCCGATACAGAGAAGTTGTTGCCACATTCCACAAGCACCCTTTCGGTTAGTGCTCCCTATAATCTGCTGGATGTCATGGTCTGGCCGGATATTAACAGGTTATGTGAGGTCTGGCAGCAAGAGCTAGGAGTGGCAATCTCCTCTGAAATATGGGAAAACATATGGGAGAATACTCGAAATATCTCAATCTGTAATTGGACATGTGCCACGCAGTTAAAAGTTCTGCAGAGGGCTCATCTGGCACCAGACCGTCTGGCGAAGTTTTAAAAAAAGGGCATCATCAGTGTGCCCCCAGTGTAAAATGCGTGTAGGTACGCTTACCCATTGCTTCTAGACATGCCACAGGCTCCGTGTTTATTGGAGCGCTGTGGCCAGAGAGAGAGGGAGGGTATTGAGGACTGAAGTCAAAGCAGACCCGATGTTACTTCTCTGAGGTCTCCCAAGTTTATCATATTTAGACGGACATGGGAAGAAACTATTTAATATTCTTGCAAGTTGTGCATGGAAGAATATTCTGATGAATTGGGTGACTGAGAACCCGCCGGGTTTGCTTGTATGACAGAAATTAATTTTGGAGCACATTCCCTCAGATGTTTTTGCAAAAATAGTGCACCCCACAAGAGACCACTTTTATAAGAAATGCAAGGCTACTTGAGTTATATGGATACAGATTTGTCATTTATCTTAGCTAGGGCATTTGTCTAACCAGATTGGTTAGATTTGTCAAGCCCTGGGCCCAGGAGGGGGTCTCCTGAGTTAATACGGGTATATATACAATACTCCCGTTTCTTTGTTTGGGAGCTTTGCGCCGTGCATAGCTGTTCTGTATTTTGTGTTTTTCTTTTCATTTCGTTCTTTTTCTTGGTGTTGCTTTGTTAGGGTTTTTTGTATTATAGAGTAAGTTTGTAGTTGGTAGACAGTATTGTATTGTAATCTGTGTTTTTGTTTGTTTTTGTTATTGGTTATACTTTGAATAGTTTTATTTATTTGTAAGGTTTTAAAAAATTGCAAATACATACATTTACACTAAAAAGGGAACAAACTATATTTCTCTACTTTTCATTTATTTTCATTGAGTAGACAACGTCCAGGGATTGGTTCCTAATATGATGCAGCGGATGGAGATTTCTTTGCGATTAACTGGTAAGCTGTACAACATGATACACCAAGGCAGCTCCGTAGCGTGTAAATGGTCAGGCTGTGGACTCTGGAAGGCTCAATGTGACAGAGCTAAACATAGCTCCAGGAAATGTCACAGGCTGCCGAAACAGGAGCTCGATCTTCCAGAATGGGAGTAACTGTGGGCCACCCATGGGGCTGATGACGAGGGGAATAGTTTAGGGTTATATAGGCAAAGAAGAAATGTGTGACAGCCAGGGACTCCTGGAATCCCCTGAGAAGATCGAGATCACACACCAGTTTCCTGCTTTGGAAACTTGTGATGGAAAGGATTCATCAGAGGATTGCAGACTGAGCCAAGTCAGTGACGGTGTGAACAGCTCAGGTGGACAGGAAGGTAGGAAGGAGAGTGGACATACAGTACTGACAGTGGGTTCTTCAGTTAAACGAACAGGGTGAAGTTTCCACAGCTATAAACATACCTTCAGTATGCTCTGATAACCTCCCTGCTGCCAGGGTCAAGGATATCACAGAACAGTGGCAGGAGATTCTGCTGGAGCAGGGTCAAAAGGCAGAGGTAGCGCTCCATGTTGGTTACAAATACCTCAGTAGGAAGGTGGGGATAAGGTCCATGTTGGTGACAAAGTCCTCAGTACGATGACGGAGATGTGGTCCAGAAAACAGATTTGATGTGGCTCAGAACAGGGTAGGAAAGCAGGGTGTGGCTTATCGAGTGGTTGAATGTGTGGCTCTAAACCTGGTTCAGGAGAGCAGACAGCGAGTTTTAGAGGCATTGGGACCTGATCTGGAGCAGGCTGAAATCTCAACAAGTTGCATCTTGGTGGCACTAAAATGAACATCCTCATAAATAGAATTGCGAGGGCTGTTGGGGAAGTGACAAACAAGATTGGAAATGGCTTGGATGTCAGAGGGATCTTGGCTTTGAAGGAAGGCTGCATTCATATTCCGTCCTTCCCCGATCAGTTTCTGGGTCATCCTTTGTTTGGTCTTAAATTGGTTTAAATCATCTGACTGACCATTCTTTATGGTGTTCTTATCTTTCATTTCATTTCAAACACAATTTGTAACTTGTGAAAGTAAAGGATCAGTGGGCAACCATGAAACATTTTGAATACATGGATGAGTGTTTAAAGTCGAGAATTTAGAGGACAATTTGTTTGAGTTTGTCTCCGATAGACACCAGCTGACCAGGGAATACAGAGACATGTTGGGATTTACCAACCAGTAGGACGGAAGAAATTTGGACAAAGTAAATGTGTTTAATTTATAATCTGGCTTCCAGCGAATGAGGCATTGTTTCAAAGGGTCCAGAGGTAATAATGGATGAATGATTGTTTCACAAGTTAGGAGCTGAGGCAGGGATGTACGTATCTTTTGAATTTATTACACCCTTCAGTATGAAGCCAAAATGCAAACAGGATTCATCGAGATTTAATTTCCACTGAGCTTGATGGAGTCAGTGAGTGCCACAAAACATTTTCATGGAAGCATTGAGAATGTCTTGGTCATTTATTTTGCTCTCACTGTGAACTGATCACTGCAGAACATTGCTTTTTTTTCTGGGCGTGTCTAATTTCTCATTCGGTTTTGCTTTTGTAGTTCAGCTTTTTAATAACTGTTGCTCCTTGCGAACAGTATTCTGCACTGGCTTTGCTCCCACAGTCTCTTTCATTTTGTTTTTCAGATGGAGTCAGTCCTTGCCCAATGGAAAAGGAGTGTTATCATGTTGCTGCTCCTCCTTCTTTCAGTCCATTTCTTACGTGGACCCCACGTTCCATTATCTGCCGCAGCTAATGTTGGCTCTCAGTTCCATGGATTTATTCATCACTTGAATTAGTTTTATAACTGGATATTTCACTGCATACTTTGACTGATCTCTGAAATTTCTCTGTGTCACCACATAAATAAGTGCATTTGTGCAGCAACTGAGGTTCTGCAGCATATATGCAATTTGTTCAAAGAGTTTAAAATCAGCAAGATCGAAGAAGTAAATTGCATCAAAGATATATAAAATATACCCCAACCAGAGAAGTATGAAGTTGGTGGATAGGGCAAATAGTAGTATTGCAGATTTCCGTCTGCTTTCAGTCTCTGTATCATTGTTTATTTTCCTCTGAGCCCTCAGTCCCTTACGCACCTGAATGACCTTGAAGATGTGGCTGACAGTCAGAATGTTGAGAAAGAGAATAAAAGTGAATGGGAGCATTGGTGTTAAAAATTGTTCAAAATATTGAAAGCTTTTCCACTGACGGTCAGAATAATAACTGTATCTGATATGACAGTAACATGGAACATTGTTGATGATCTTTCCTGGTTTAAATGGAAAGTAGTTGGGAATATTCTTTAAAGAAAAGAAAATACAGATTGTTGCTAGAACCCTCATTGCAGTTTTCCTTGTACAATACTCAGATTTCATCTGATGAAAACAAATAGCAACAACTCGATCAAAAGTAAAAGCAACAGTGAACCAGACAGAACAATCAATGGTCACGCGGACTAGGACATCGATAACACAACAAACAGGAGTGATGTCCACGAAGCACTGTGGATAATAATAGTGAGGGAATCGGCGAAGGATGAAATAAAAAATAATGAACAGTAGATCAGATGTTGCCATGCCACTAGATAGAGAGAGCTGCATGTAGAAAGACCACACTTGCCCCGAGCTAAGGTTATAATCACGATGATACCAACTGTAAGACAGAGACAATGGGGAAAAAAATAACTTGAAGATACAGATCAAACACTTCGTCCCTGAAAACAGACTCTAAGTAAAGGCATAAAGATAATTGTTGTTTCATGTCATATAAAGTTTAGAAAATCTGAACCACAGCAGAAACCTCTCTCGAAATGAATCATGTTCACTTTTAAAAGACATGGGGATGAACATGAGCAGCAGATTTCTCACAGAAACAATGCACATGTACCCAATGTTTTTTAGGGGATTGGCAGCAGTTGATTTTACCTGTTTCATATGTTACTCAGACTTCTGTTAAGACCACAGCATTCACACGAATACACCTGGGATCAATAAAAGAAAGAATGGGAGCCACCAAACATGGATATTGATTATAATATTTGTGTATTCAATTTGGAGTCTCCACAGCTCAGATTGCTTCCAGATTTATATCTCCACACCATATAAATGGCAGTACATACATTGAATCACTCCACAGTGTACAGGAACCGATGAAGAAATGATTGGGCATTCAGTCTTTCCCTCATGTACAGTAGTGAATCCAATCACCATGTCCCTGGTTGGATACGCACTGCAAGCAGAAGAACTCCAACATTTGGAATGACTCCCGCACCTGTCCAAGACTGTGCATTACAGCCTCCAGCCAAATGATATCTGAATTGATGCAGCTCTAGTCATGGTAAAGTTTTGGTTGTGACATCAGACACTGCATCTGGTATTAAGTAAAACTTCCTGACTGATGTTCAGACTATTGCTCGCAAGTAGGTTATCTTAGGACAGCTCCTTGTGAACAGAGATCTCCCTGCCAGAGTCGGAGCGCACACTGGGCCTCGGAATCCTCATAGTTTATTCAGCACTCTTTGCGGGGATCAACAGAATTATACCACAGCTTGGCATCAGAGACTATTAAATATTATTCCAAAATGGTAGCCAAAGACAAAATGACAACTCCAAATGAATACACATAGGAGGACTTTATTGATCAGGGAACATCAAAGGAAAACAGCAACAAAGGGCAAGGTGGGAAACATCCCGTTCAACAAAGTTGTATAATCCTCAGTGGGATAGCTGCTATCAAAACATATCTCTGCATTTGTCCGATTAACTCTCATTGCAGTCCTGTGCATCTTTTTACAAATGGCACAACTCACACATCATGTTGACCAACAAATAATTTAGTAGTGCACCTCATAATTGGAAATTAGTGCTCAACACCCTTCACAGTGATCTGTCCTCACAAATATTGTTTTGCCACACATCGACTGACTGACAAAAACACACAGGATGGTCAATACCATTTGTGATTACGGTCACTTATCACTCTATAATGACCTGCTTTACCATCCATTGCCCATGTGTTGCACCTGGGTTCCCACTAGAGCGAGCTGCCTGAGCAACACTCACCAGCACAGTCCGTTCACATCAAGGAATGGGAAACACCAGGTATCACTAAGATGTGGGTTGTTACAAAATCCATCTGACAAATTGCAACTTTGTACTCCCTCAGAGAGAGTGTGGTCATGCTAAACCCTTTCTCGACCAGCCAGGACAGTGCTCAGTCAAACCCCATCCCTGTTATCGCAAGGAAAACCCAATCTGCACAGTATAGAGAAACAGGCAATGCTGCACATTACTGAGGAACGTTCGATGTGACAAACGACTCGCTTTAATCTCAGTAAGTGAGGATACTATCTTATGCCCATCAATATTTGTCTTTCTACATGGACACAAAATCATTATCTGTCATAGATAGAAAATAAGGATGATTCAATGCAGGGATTTATACAAGTCAAATAGGACTTGTATAGGACTTACCAGGAATACCAACAATGGCAAGGATGGTATCGTACACCTTTTCAACATTTTCCCTTAGAAGATGTATTTTGTCAAATAACTTCTCTTTTCCTGCTACTGGAAATCTGTCCGAATTGGAGAGTGTTCACGGAATTGGATATGAGACAGTTTGAGAGATTTTATTTTATATTGTGTCGTCCCTCCCCTGGGAAATTGCGATCACATCATCAATTTTCTCAAATCATTTTGAACAAACAGATGGTGAAAACAAGTTTATTTTAAGGATGTGATATTATTGAAATTAAGACCATGCTTGAATACCTCAAAAACTCGATTAATATGATCCTGTTAGGTTCCAAATGTGAATTGCAACTTGTCTTCAGACAACAAAATTCGCATTATTTCACTCACTATCAGTCCCATGAACAACTAAATATCTCTTGTTTTTTTGAATGATGACTTTCATTTTGTTGAGGCTATTCAGTCAGTTGTTAAATATGTCATGTTGTAGGTTTTCTTGATAGTTGTTCTACTGCACTCTGTAATGTCACTGCTTCCCTGGTTCAGTCAGTCATATAATTCATGTGGGAAATATGGTCTGTGAACGAGCACGCTGACACAGAGCCTGAAACTGATGCTAATCACAACAACTGGAAATTACATGAGATAATATTTACTCAAAATAACCTCAAAAAGTATTAGAAATTAAATTCAATATTCTAGAATGATAACATTACAGAGGATGGAAGAGGTCCTTCACTCCATTGAATTTGTAACTGCAACAGTACACTATAAGCTACATGAGTCCCATTCACCAACACTTAGTCCATTGCCTTGAAGGTTATGACATTTCAAGAGCTCATTCAAGTCCTTTTAAAAGGTTTTGAGCATTTTCACCTCCACTAGCCTCCCAGGAAGTACAGAGCCAACCCCATTCTCTGGGTGTCATGTCACTTCCTAAACTACTGCCCTTCAGATTAAATATTAGCTACCTTGTTATTGGTCCTTCGAATAACGTGGAAAACTTTCGATTTACCTTGTCCACGCCAGTCATAGTCTCATACACACCGTTCTCGCCATCAAGGAAAGCAGCCCGAGCATATTCAGCCTCCCCTCCTACAGTTAAATTGCTGCAGCTCAAACACTATTGTGGTGAATCTCCTTCGCACTCCGCCCATTGTAATCACTTTCCTCCTTATGATGCAGTGAGCAGAAGTGTGCACAATACTGCAACCGTGGCCTAAACAAGGGCCTAAGCAGCTCCAACAGGACTCCCTGCTCTTACAATCTTTATCTCGACACGTGTCCTGTTGGCTTGAACTAAGCTGTTAACCTTTCCTGCTGCCTTCAGAGATCTGTTAACAAACATTTCAAGGTCTTTTGGTTGCTTTGAACTTCCTCGTGTGTGACCATTCATTGAGAACTGCCTTGTCTTTCAACTTCTGCCAAAGTCATCACCTCACCTGATCAAGGTTAAAGTTCATCCGTCACTGATCTCTCCATCTGACAAATCCGTCTGTTTCCATCTGCTACCTAATAATAGTTTCATCACTGCCAGCCACCCTGTCAACATCTGCATCATCCACAGACTTAGTCATCAACTCCAACCACCACCCCCTCTCCCACCCACACACACACAGACACGCACACACCCAGATACATAGACAGACACACACACAGGCACACACCGAGACACACAGACACACACGTACACATATACACACACAGACACACAGACACACGCAAACACATACACACACATGTACACAGAGACACACACACATGCACGCAGACACACAGACGGATATGCACGCACACATACATACAGAAACACAAATGCGCATGCACGCACTGATCAGCACTGTTCTCAAGCCTTCAATTACAGAAACAGTCTCCTATCAGCTTTGGCTGTTCTTCCCCTGACTGAATCAATTTTGCAGCCAATTTACCAAGTTTCTCTGGATGTCAAGTGCTTTTATCTTTGTACTCAATCTCCCATGTGGGGCCTTGTAAAAGGCTTTGCTGGAGCCTATATAAACTACATCAAATGCTCTACCCTCATCTACAGACCTGGTCACACCCCTCGTAAAAATCCAACACATTTGTGAGGCATGAACCCCACCCTGACAAAGCCATGCCGACTATCCATGACCAAACCTTTCCTTTCTAAAAGCAGATTACTTCTCTTCTTTGAAATTATCTCCAATACTTTCCCTATCGATGATGTGACACTCCTGGTCTATCTCTACCATCCTTTTGAGAAGGGGAAACACATCAGCTGACTCCAGTCTTCTGGCACCTCCCCTGCTGCCTGAAAGGAATGAAAGGCTTGAGTCAGATTCCTTCATCTCCTTAGTTACAAACAGTCTGGGCCGAGGGATTTGTCCAATTTAAGCTCACTAATTCTGTAATTCCTACTCGCATCACATATAAATCTGTTCAAGACAGATGAAGAGCAAGCTTTGTTTTTGCTGTTTTTGTAGTTTTCCTTCCCAGTGCTGTTCCCATCCATGCTGAGGTGGGTCAAAATGCGTTCCCTGAAACACTGGGCTTTGACTTCCATTTTTTTCCGATAAACATCTTCCAAAATCTTCTCGACTAATATGAAGAAATTCTTCATAAAACATAGAAGAATGTCTTTGTTATTTCAGACACACACAGGCACACGCAGACACACATACACACCCCATTTTTTCTCTCACACGTGGATTATTCTTCCACCTTCCTACTTAATGCCATCATTTGTGAAAACGATTCACTCTGTTTATCCACATTTACTTCAAACTTCCCACTGAGCAAATGCACGAACCCAGCTCAATCAGACACACACTAGATGGTCTCTCAATTGTTCACAATGAATTGAAGCGAATATAGTTGATAGACCCCACATTGTCTGTCTGCATTCCCATCTTCGAGAAACCAAATCGAGACAAATTAAGAAATTAACACTAAATGATAAACAACAACAATTAAAACCATTATTTTGTAATTGGAAAAGAAGATCATGTTGGGTTCTAAAGTCGCCAGGAGGTCAGCCATTGAATTGGCTCATATTGAGATACTTCAGATCTATTAACATGGACACTGGTCAAATTCAATAACAACAGGTGCTCGAATTTCAATTTCATAAATATATGGAATTATAACACTAAAGTTAACAATGAAACAACGGTTAATTGTCGCAAGTACCCATCACTAATGCCCTTTAGAGATAGAAAACTGCTCTGGGCTACAAGTGACTCTCGTCCCACATAAATTGGTGTGTTTGTTGGAGCTCATCTAAGCTCCAGGACTTCCTCAAGATTGTGTCTTAGGCCTAACATTCTTTAGCAAGTCTATAACTGCCACTCCCTCAATCATAATATCATTAGCCAGTGTCAGTTAGCTCAGTTGGCAGGATGTCTGGTGTGAGATGTAGAAAAGTGAGGTGATGCTCAGCTTAAACTCCCTACCAGTTATGCCTGTCTGTGAGAGAACAGCCCTGTGGAACTAGCGCAATTCGTTCAGGGTGTCTCTCTGTCAGAATCCTGCAAATATTCACCAGAACATATTTCAATTGATGTTTGATGAGGAATAAGATTCCAATGTAACACTAGCGATTAAAACATCTCAGCAACACAGGAAATGGGAGCAATTTGGATCATATGGTTGACATCATACCACATCTAGATGAGAAAACTTGTCTGATCTGAACAGGGATAGGAAAGCAGTGCTCCTGTCGTGTCTTGAGAATGCATTTATGGACATTATGTAGGACAGTTTCACCCATTGTAATTTTAGACTTTCTCTACATTTGGAAGTTTGTTGATATTCAATAGATGACCCTTGCTGAGTGCTGTGGTAAATAATGCTGCAATGTTGAATTCAGTGGCAGTGGCACCACAATATTGACCCTTTGAAAATAACAGACTACAAATTACAATCAATGGAGAGAAAATGTCCCAACATCTGCTCCAGGCACCTGAGACTCACTGATGGCAGCTCATATTCCGAACATTACTGGACTTAGTGAAATACATCCACACAGGCTGGTATCCCATCACCAAGTCACTCTTTGTTTATAAGAGGAAGTCCTTGACACTTCTCCAATTCCCTCAGAGATGCCCTCTGAGCATCAGCACATCTGACACTCCTTCTGTTCTGTCAGCCAGGGCACCCTAATTGGACAAGATTATCAGCCCCAGTCAGGGGATTCATATTCTATCCAGTCCACCTGACTGATGTTATTACAATTGCTAGACTTGGGTGCTCAGGACAAAACTTCCAATTTTGAAGGTGCCACACAAATTGACAACGCAGTGAACAGGGAAGAGAATCGTAGCAGACTGTAAGAGGACACAGAAAGAAACTGTTTACAGTCGGGATGAAAGTGCTCCACAATGTTTCTGATATTTTATCAGTAAACCAGTAAAAATACTTCTCTGAGAGAGAGATGGAGAGAGAGAGAGTGCCTAATGAATGATAGAGAGATAGAGAGAGATTAAAATGAATAGATTATGCCATTTATCCCTCAGTGCTCTTTCTAAGTGATTCTGAACATGGAAAAGAGATGCGTTGACAATGAGGCTGAAAGTCGTTGGGAATCATCAGGAACTAAACCTTGCCCTGCCAACATCATGTGTTCAATTCCCATCATCAGTTTCACGTTACCCTGAGCGACTCTCTTTCCCAACGTCTCTTCCCTCACCTGACGTCTGGTGGCCCTCAGGTTACATCATCACCAGTTACTTTTCTCTAATGACAGCGCGGCCCCTACTGTCTAGTCAGACGATGACAACACAACAACAATACTTGCCCATGTTTGACCTGAAGCAATAAAACTTTATTTGGGCAGAAGTAAATGTTAAATATTCGCTGGGAAACTCTTTCCCAACTCTATTCCACAATGTTGCCTTTAGCCAAGCTGTTCCAGGACAGCCACAGCACTGGGATTAATCTGACAATGGGGTAAATCTCCCCATTATGTCCTAATTTATCAACAGCAGGAAAACCTCAAACTGGCCATTACCTTACCTTCTCCTTACCGTGATTAACAAAGTGATGGAAAGGACAACTTGCAAAGTAATGACATGCTGAAAGGCAGTCAGTATGGTTTCAACAAGGGCCAGTTGCCTCCTGATTTCATAAAAAAAACTTTGGTGTAGACATGGAAAAAAGACTGACTCCAGAGGTAAATGAGACTGACTATTCTTGACACAAATGGAACATTTCACGAAGTTTCGCATCAAGGAGATTGACCCTCCCTCGGGATAGGGTCCCTGATCCAACCACCTTCAGTTGCTTCATGAATCACCTTTAAACTATCATACGATTGGGTGCAAGGCGCTCACTAATGGTTGCAAAATGTACAGCATCATTTAAAGCTCCTCAATTCCTGAAACAGTCTCTGTCCAAATGATGCAAGACCTGAACAATATCCAGGTAAATGGCAGATAAGGTTTGCACCTCTTGTGTTTCATCAATGGCAATCTCTGATAAGAGAGAAGCTAACTATTGATCCTGTTACTTCGATAGCATAATCAATATTAAATTCATCATTATCAATATCCAAACAGTTACGTTGACAATAAACTGAACATACCCAGCGACACAAATACTGTGGCTCCAAGAGCAGTTCAGAGGCCAGGTATCCTGTGGATAGTAATTGATCTCCTGACCTTCTCCACCTCCCTGAGCTTGCCCAACAAGTACAAGGCATACGTTGAGAGTGTGATGGAACACTCCCCACTCGTCTGAATAAGTTCACCTCGAATAACACTCAAGAGCATTGACTCAATCCAGAACAAAGCAGCTTACTTGACTGGCGGCACATCGACATGAACCCCTTCCACCACCAATGCTCATTGTATCATGTGACATCTCTTGCAGCTTCACACTTGGCTTTGGATCTGTTTTCGGTGCAGTTCCTTCTTTTTCAGTCTGCCTCTGGTCCATATAGAGGACATAGAGACATACAGCACAGAAACACTCCCTTCAGTGGACTCAGACTTTCCAAGGGTGGAGAATATTGCACACACAAGGAGATTCAGAGGGATTTTGATATGGGGTGGGTGCATAATGCAGGAATTATGGGGAGACGCAGTTCAGGGTGGTGAATTTGCACAGTGGATGCAATGAGATTGGGGTCATGTACTGGATGGTACACAATTAGGAGTCTGCAAGTTCAGCGAATTAATCATCTGATCGGCATTAGGCTGAAATAGCGATTGCTCAGCCAGGGATCTTTGAAAAAACACATATATAATCAAAACACAGATTACTGAATGAACATAATCCTTGATTAACATACCCATCAGTCATATAGAAACATAGACACACACACACTCTGCAGTCGCCTTCTTTCTGAAATTCAGAAAAAATAATTTGGGTCCAATGGATGGTTTTGTTCTTGGAGTGACAAGTAAAACCGATGTGAAATATTAACATCATCTCCATTTCTGTTTTGTGGATCTTGAAGGCAGTGCCAAAGAGAAGTGCATTGCCTTGTGTGGGCTTGGCAGGCACAGTCTGCTCAGTAATTATAATGATGAGAAGCTCTTTCAGACACTCCTTAAGAAGGACAAATCGATTTGCTCCTGAACTCATAAGCGAGTATTTCAGAAACAGGAAAACTCAGCTGCTCAGTTCCATCACAGGCTTCTTGTTCCTCCATTAATTGAAGATAACAGAAGCACTCTCTGTCTAGTTCCTGTTCCAACAAGCACAACTGCGTCCTAAAGCATAGCCTGTTCTTCAGACTTCTCAGATTTTCCCTGTCTTTTGTTCCAGACCTCCCTCCGTTGGGATATGAAATGGTTGGTGTGCAGTGACCACGCCACATTAAAGGAATTCACAAACAGACAGCTTCCATTAGAACCCTGTTGCTCTCCCAAATGAATGTGGGAGCTGGACCATCAGGAACCTGATGGATAACACCAACACCAATAGACCTAAATGATACACTGCAGCCATCGCTCAGCATTACAACATTCACATCATCACTGTGAGCGGGATTTGACAGACAGGAGAAAAGCAACTTAAAGAACAAGATGGCGGTTACATCTTCTTCTGGAAAAGCAAGCACAGAACACAGTCTGTATAGATCGGCTTCACCACAACAAACAAACCAGTCAGATATCTGAACAAATCGCCCTGAGGGGTAAATGAGGTCCTCATGACCCTCTGACACGCCCTGGGCCAGAAGCAGTACATCACAGCCATCTTTGTCTCTGAGCTGAATCTAGATACAGTGGAGGAGACAAAAGACTCGTTCTACACCAGCCTCAAACTATCACTATCCCGCTGAAGGAACTGTTTCTCAGGAAGTGCCACACAGCCGAACTGATGATGACCAAGATACCTGAGTCACAGAGTGCACACAGAATCTGGTCAAGTCAGCAGATGTGTTAAGGCTCTTGGCCTCTCAACTAGGAAACCCCGGGACTGGCTCTGTGAGAATAACCAGGAGATCCAGGATCTCCGAGACTGCAAACGTGAAGTATTCCTGAACTGAAAGCTCCACCATTGCTCCAGCTATAGGAAACAAGCAGACACGCAGCTGAAGGTCGAGGTGGAACAAAGAAGTTATGACCTAAAGAATAGATGATGGGTGGACAGAGTCAACAGGAGTCAGTGACTCACTGACAGCCACAATGTGTACAATTTCTTCAGCGCAATCAAAGCCATCTGCAGCCCGAGTACACCAGGAGTGAACCGACTGAGATCCAAACAGATTGTCTCTCATCAAAGTCCGAGAGGCAGTGAGCACTCGCTAGAGACAGTACTTCGAGGGCATCCTCCAGCAATTCACAGCCTTCAGAACAAGTGTTCCTGACGCCATCCCAGAATACACCACCCACCTCCTTCACAAAAAAACCCTAAAACACCCTGAGGGCAAAAACACCTACAACAACAAAGCCACCAGCACAGATGGCATCCCCAATGAAGGATTAACATATGGCGAAGAGTCATTCTTGGCATCAATCCACCTCACCATCCTTATATGAAGGGAGAGAGCTTGTGGGAAATCTAAGAGATGCCATTACTGTGACCATCTTCAAGAAACGGGACAGGTCCAACTGTACAGAGAGATTTCCCCACTGTCCACTGTTGGAAAGGTCGTCATAAGAATCCTCCTCAGTCCCTCCTCCCAGTGGCTGAAGAGCTCCTTCCGAGTCTCAGTGCAGCTTCCGTCCATGAAGAAGCAGAATGGCCAGGATTGTCAGTGTGTGACAAATCCGAGCAGAGTGCAGGGAACTGCAGCAACGTCAGTACATGGCCTTCTTCGCTCTTCGAGAATTCGAATCTGTCAGATGTGAAGGATATCTTCCTCAAACGTGGATGGCCACAAAATTCTGTCACCATTCTCTCTGCTTCACAATGACTTCCAAGCTGTGGTCTCCACCAACACATTCACCACATGCTTGAGCAGGATGTGACAGACACAACTAAGGAATTCTGCAACCAACATTTTAGACCTAAGCCCTGCAGTCCTGTTGTATCCAGTCGTGAATGATGGTGAACAATTAAATAACTCATTGCAGGAGGAGGCTCCACATATATCCACAATAATCAACAATGGGAAAACTCAGTAGATCAATGCATAGATAATGATGTACTCGTTCACTAAATTCTTCAGACAGAAATGCTGATGGGTTGATCCATCTTGGCCTCCTCTAGTGGGTAAAGGCTGGGGCCTTGACAAGATCCCAGTAATGGGACAGCTGACATGTGCTCCAGAACATGCTGTACCCCTGGGCAGGCAGTTCCTGCTGAGCTACAGCACTGACAGCCACCTGAGAGAGTGCAAATGTGCCCAGTTATGTGCTGAGCATAAATATTACGACAAAGCCAACCCGGGGAATTCACAATCCATAAATATGATATCGATCATGAAAATTTGAAGGAAAGCTTCATCAACTTTGCTGTGAAGCAGCACCTACACAGTAACTACATGCTCAGTGTCACCACTCAGCTCCCGACCTCATTCCAGCCCTTGTTCAAACATGGACAGAAAGAGCTGAATTACACAGGTGGGATGAGGCTGTATGTGGTTAACATCAAGGCTGTGTATGGCCTTGTGTGACTTCAAGGAGCCTGAGCAAAGCTGGAGGCAATAGAAATTGTGGGAAACTCTCCACTGGGTGAAGTCATCCCTGACAGAAAAGAAGAAAGCTGTAGTTCTTTGAGGTCAGTCATCATAGCTGAAGGACATCTCTGCAAGAGTTCTTCAAAGGAATGTTTTAGGCCTGACCACCTACAGTAATTTCATCAATGGACTTCCCTCCATCATAGAGTCAGACATGGGGATATTAGCTAATGATTACACTGTGTTCAGCAGCATTTGCAACTACGCAGGTACTGAAGCCCTCCTTATCCAACTGCAGTGAGAGCTGGACATTAAGTAGGCTTGGGATGAAAAGTGACAAATAGAATAGATGACACATAAGTGCCAGACAATGATCAACTCTAACAACAGAAAATCAAACAATCGTCGTTTGATATTCAATGGGGTTACCGTTGTTGATTCCTCAACTATCACCACCATGAAATTACAATTGACCAGAAATTGAAGTTGATTATCCATTTAAATACAGTGTTGTCAAGGCAGGGCAGAAGCTAGGATTACTGCAGGGAATAACTCTCTTCCTGACTTCCATCTGTCCACCAACTCTAATGTCCAAGTCAGGAGTGTATTGGGACACTCCCCATTTGCCGAGATGCGTGAGGCTGTAACAACACTCGAGAAGCTTGAAAGTATCCGGTATAAAACAGTTCACTTGAAGGCCACCACAACCATCTTATTTCCACCACTGACCGTCGGTCGCAGCAATATGTACCAACTACTGGATGCATTGCAGAATTCACCAAAGTGCCTCAAACAAAACCTTCCAAATCCACAATCATTTCGATGTACATTAGCAGCAGATAAATGGCATCACCATGCACTACAAATTACATTCCAAGTCAATCATTGTCCTGATTTGGAAATATGTCATCATTCTGTAAGTATTTCTGCTTCACAGCCCTGCATTAGAGCCAAAAAACATCTTTGACAACTTTTCGCCCAGTCCTGATTAAGGGTAACGTCCGAAACATTGACTTCTCCACCTCCTGCTGCTGCCTGGCTTGCTGTGTTCGTCCAGCTCCCTGCCTGTCAATTTTGCAGCCGTTTGTAACGGTGTTATCAGTCTATGTACACCACACAGACAACTATAGTTCAAGAAAGCAGCTCACTAACACAATCTCAACAGCCACTAGAGATGAGCCATAAATGCTGGCCCAGCCAATGATGCCCGTGAATGGATTAGAATTCTTTTAAAATGTTGTACAATAATGACTAATGGTGGACAATGGATTTGAGGTTTTTTGAGTGTAAGCTGGTTGGGTGCAGACAGTATCTTGCTTGTTGTGAAGAACTGAAGCGATATGCTGTTTGGAACAATCTGCCGGTCTTTCAGACGCACGGCCTACGTACATAGCATCACGTTCATATCCACGATTACTCACATATGAGATAGACAGAACCAATTTAACATGTCCCCGTATCTTGAATATTTGGAAACATAGTTAAATTATTGTCATGAAAACAATTAGGATGTGGAAAATTTGCATTCGAAGGAAAAATAATTGGATATTTTCAAATTGCTTGGTCTAAGTAATAATTTGATCCTGGGTGCGATAATTTGTGCTCTATGTTTTCATTAGATTTCAGTTTGAAATTGAACTAAACAAATGGGTGGATTTGTTCATTGGACAATCAAGTGGCTGTGATCAAAGCATTTACGATCGTCAATAATGCCATTTGGCTGCTAATGATCAATAGAATAATGAAAACATATTCATAAAATTTCGAGTTTGAGTCACATTCAATAATGTTAATTGGGATCATGCTGGCCATCAATGTACGTGCACAATTCTGTTTGGACACTGAGATTGTGGAGCTGACACGCACTGGATATTGTGGAAGAGGGATTCAATGTAATCCATCACTTTTCGAACACCTTCAATAATGATCTGCTCCAATGTGGAGAATTATGAAGCTTATGTGGCACACTAGATGCCATCAACATGGACGACCCTACGGCACTTGGTTATTGACAGCTCATTTATATAAATGGTGAAAATTGCACTGAGCGTTGAGCTAGTCCATTGGCCAATCTGCTCCCTGCACGTCCCCTTTGTTCAAGGACAGATCTAAATTGTCTATTTTGAGGAAATGTTTGTATAATTGGCCAGATCCATATTGGAATCTGTCTGGAGGTACTTAGGAGATGTTCACTCTTTACTGGAGGTGCCGGTGTGGTTCAGCAAGACTGTACATGCATTCAGGCCTTTTCAAAAGTATTTTTGATGTATAAGGCAGTGCAAAGATCACGTCTTTACTCATCTGGACATGAATCAGCTGCTTACTGCAATTATTGTTCTGAGTACTTATCAGCTGATTACTACAGTTACTAAATTTAGCAATGATTAGGTGTACATTCTGATTATTGAAGTGAATAATATTCAACTGATTAAATAATTTAGTTTTATTTGATTTTAAGATTCAAAGAAATAAAGAGGGGCTCACTCTTGTACAAAACATAAAACTGCCCTGCAATATATTTCTCACAGACTAATCCAGCAACAATCGAACATAGTCATGTTCATGGAATCCCACTTTCCAGCCAATGTCCGAGACTACACTATGACCATCTCAGGGCAGGACATGTTCCACTGTCAGGACAGGAACAGCAGAAGGAGCAGCCAAATGGGATGCAGTCACGCAGGTGTAGGGGTACCATGGAAGTGCGCAGGCATTGATGCCTGTCCCCATGAAACTCGTAGCAACAGGTTAAACACGGGCACTGAATCATTCTGCTCATTATCAATTACCACATTCCTCGAATTTCCCTGTTTGAATAAAACATTGAAGGTGCAAAGGACAGAGAATGGACTCTCTGTTGGGAGGTTTCAGTGTCCATCACCAAGCCAGGCTCAGCAGCACCACCTGCTGTCTGAGCTGGGACAGTACAAAAAGCATGGTAACCAATCTGCCTGCCACATATTTTCAAGACACTGGAAAAAGTGGTGTGGCACTGTCTATGTGTGAAATGGGTCGAACTTTGAACAGATCTATCAACATACGACGCGGTGTCCATGAAGTTCAGTGGGCCATCTGCAGCACCAAAATTCTATCTTGCATTGACAATCATAGACGATCTGCCCAGCATATCTGACTGAAGGGTTTAAGTTGTAGGGAGGCGTTGAATAATCTGGGGCTTTCTTCACTCTGGGGCGTCAGAGGCTGAGGGAAGAATTTACACAGGGTTATAAAGTCATGAGGGGCATGGATAGTGTAAATAGCCAAGGTCTTCCCGAAGGTAACAGAGTCCAAAACTAGAGAGCATAGGTTGAAAGTGAGAGGGGAAAGAGTTCAAAGCGACCTGAGGAAAAATGTATGTGTGGAACAAATAGGAAAGGTTTGGAGGGACATCGGTCAGGAGCAGATGGGTGGGACCAGTTTAGTTTGTGGCTATGTTCCACGTGGACTGGATGTTCGAACGGTATGTTTCCATGTTAAATGCCCCTATGGTTCGATGGTGGAAACTGGTACAGTTACAACTTTGAAAAGGCATCTGGGTGAGTATATGAATAGGAAGCCTTCAGGCTGGTTCAATGAAGAGTACAGCAGGACATACAAACAACAGCACTGAAAACCAATATATGAGGTTCCAACCTGGTGAATCTACAAAATAGGACGACGTTTGTATGGAACAAGTGACGATCAGAGATAACCAATCACACAGCCAATGAGACTTTGCTTTCTTCCCACTGATGATGCCAGACCTGCTGTATTCCACCAGTAACTTCTGTTTTTGCGTCACATCTGAGGTCTTCAGATCTACGCTCGGTGGCACATTTAGTCATAAAAGATGGTGAACAATTAACCACTTTCAACTTGGGTTTTTTCTGGCCATAGAGTCATAGACTAATACAGCATGGAAACAGGACCTTCGGTCCAAGCTGCTTCATGCTGAACATGTGCTAGTTCCAATTGCCCACATTTGGCACAAACCCTTTCAAATCCTTCCCCCATCCATGCACCAGGCATCAATCCTGAAGGGTTTTAGGGCCAGTTTTATTATAATGACTCCGGAAACAGGTTTTCAAATTTTGAAAATAAAACCCTTGTATAATGAAAGGGGAGAGGCCCGTTCTCCCAGCTCAGCTTCTCTCTGGTTTGGTTTGGGTTTTAGCACTCATGCTTTGAAGCTGCTGGACCCACAGAAGCAAGTCCGGACTGGTCTTCTCTCTCTCTGACCTGTAAGACTTTTGGTTTCATTTTCACTTTTGTGCCAAGGGGTGCTTATGCAAGTATTGGAACAGTATCATTAAGTTGGAAGAATCTGTTGGGTTTTAGAATACGTTAAGTTATTTTGTATTTTGCTCTCTTTTGTTTATGCTTCATTCGGTAATCTTGCAAATACATTCTGTTTTGTTTAAAACTAAGTGGTGAAGCCAGCTGCATCTCTCCTGGAATATCCACTCTACACCTGCTTAAAACAAGTGGCAATGTGAGGGTCTGGGCTACCTTCTTCAAATGTTTGGAGGGCTCTGGCCTGGTCCATAACAGATTGGGGCTCATTTAGGATTTGCTATACAATTCTGACTTGGGATTAGGGTTGTTGGTTTTGAAGGCAGCGAGTGGTAGGTGTGAGTATCTTTTATTCTGGGTGTTTAACTCAGTTGATTTTAATAGTGCTTGGGACAGCAATGGCTCTTTCAGTTACCAAGAGTTTTCTGGGGGTGGAAGAGGTGACTATGGCGGTTTTACAAATTGTGATTAAGGCCAAGCTGCTGGAGTTATCAGACAGGCTGGGGTTGGAGTAGTCTCCTTCTCTGAGGAAATGACAGATAATTACAGAAGTAGCCCAGCATTTACATTTGCTGGAAACACAATTCGAATCTTTAGAGATGGCTAAAATTCAACTGAACATGAAGCAGCTTGAGTTAGAGGCAAAGGACAGGAAAGAACAGCAGAAATGAATCTATTTGAATCACGAATAAAAGCAGTGGAAAAGTAAAACGAATCAATCGCTTTAGTCGAACAAAAACGAAAAGACAGAAAAAGAGAGACGCAAGAGAGACTATGAGATAGGGAGAAGAGAGGAAAAGAAAAAGTGAAGACAGAGAAAAGGAGAGACAGGAAAGGAAGCAAGATAGGGAGGTCAAACTTCACAAATTGACACTGAGACAGGAAAGTCAACTAAACAGGATGCAGATGAAGGCTGAAGGTAAGGTTAGTGAGGAAGTGCAAACCTATGGCAGCCAAAGGCCGAGTGAGAAACCGTTTAAATATCTAGTCATTATCTAAATTCGATGAAAAGGATATGGAGGTCTTCTTCATCTCATTTGAAAAGGTGGCAGAATAAATGTGGTGGTCAGTGACCATGTGGGTTTTGTTGATCCAAACAAAATGTGTAGATAGGGCTAGTGAGGTATTCTCATCAATATCACAGGAGGTATCTGGGGCGTCTGTGGAGGTAAATAAAGCCATCTTAAGTGCATATGAGCTTCTACCAGAAGCTACAGACAACGTTTCAGGAATCTAAGGATGGACGTTGGTCAAACCTACATTGAGTTTGAAAGGAACAGACAAAGTCATTTTGATAGGTGGTTAAGGGCATCAAAAATTGAGCAAGCGAAAAAAAGACAATTATTTTGGAAGAGTTCACTACTTCTTAAGTAATAAGAACTGATGTCGAAGAGCAGGGAATTACAATGGCAAGATTAACAGCTGAAATGACTGTTGATTATGAGTTGTCCATAAATTAAAGTTTGGCTTCCAGAATCAGTTTCAATCAGTGAGAGATAGAATTTGGGGAAAAGAGAAATCCCCATGTGGAAAGGGAAAGGTAGATCTTGTTGAAGATCAGAAGGATAATTTAGCACAGGTTAAAAAGGAAACCCTTGCCGGGACTGAGAAGTTAAAAGCTCCAGGGTTTTCACTGCAATAAAGTAGGCCACATGAAATCACTCGCTGCCTTCAAAACCAACAACCCTAATCCCAAGTCAGAATTGTATAGCAAATCCTAAATGAGCCCCAATCTGTTATGGACCAGGCCAGAGCCCTCCAAACATTTGAAGAAGGTAGCCCAGACCCTCACATTGCCACTTGTTTTAAGCAGGTGTAGAGTGGATATTCCAGGAGAGATGCAGCTGGCTTCACCACTTAGTTTTAAACAAAGTGGGTTAGGAAAAGCACTGGGAAGCCAGAGATAGGAAAACAGGACAAGCCAGTGAACTTCGTTGGAGTGGTAATGGAAAGCACAGTGGAGGCTTGAAAGCTGCACCAGAATGTACAAGCTGGTCAGAGGTTGGTTAAGGAGGAAGTGACAGATTTTCTTAAGCCACATACCCGTGAAGGTAAAGTTTATTTTCATAGGCCAGGAGCAGCAGGAAATAGCAGTTACAATATTAAGAGACACAGGATCCTCTCAATCTGTGATTTTGAAAGGTGAGGAGATACATACCGCTGAAGGACGAGTCCAGAACGGGTTCAAGTAACGGGAATTCACGGTGATCAAAAGCGCTCAATTATGTAAACCAAGGTGAGAAAGTACAGAGAAGATTGAAGAAGTCATGGTCGGAGTGCTGGCTCTCAGCTCCAGGAATAAAATTTGACCTTGCTAATGATATAACTGATTTACCGACACTGTAGTTGAATAGCCAATGGAAGCTCAGGCAACTGAATTGTTGCAGGACATATATCCTGGAGTTTATCCTGACTGTGCTGTAATGAGGTCACAAAGTCTCCACTTGAAACAAGAGAGATCAAAAGAGCACAGATAAGAAAGTTGAAGTGGATTTAGCAGAGACCTTGCTCGATCAAATGGTTGAGATAAAGCAGAAGCAGATAGATGACAATGCAGACATCTTTAGCTCAGATACATTAACTGTGTTACAGCAGGAAGATGAAAGTTTAAAGCAGTTGTATCAAAAGACATACCATGAAAAAGAGTCTGGGTGTATCCCTGAATATTATTACTTTACAATTCATGACTTAATGAGGAAATGGAGACCATTACATATTCAGTAATTTGAGAAATGGGCAGAAGTTCATCCAATTACATTGCCAGTGGAGTTTGGGAAGGAGGTGTTGCAACTGGGACATGAGGTACCATTTGCGAGTCATTTAGGAGTGAGGAAAACACAGGCTAAAATACAAAAACATTTTTACTGACCTGGACTGCACAAGGATGCAGTTGAATATTGCCAGATGTGTAAGACATAGAACATAGAAAAGTGCAGCACAGACCAGAAATGCACACAATATTCTAAGTTGGATTTCACCAGGGACATGTGGAGCTGTAGCAAAACCTCGCGGCATTTAAACTCGATCTCCATGTTAATTAAAGCCAAAATACCATATGCTTTCTGGACTGCCCTATCCATTTCGGTGGCAACCTTGAGGGATCTATGCACTTGAACACTAATATCCTTCTGTTCCTCCACCCTGTCTTGAATCCTGTCTTTAATCCTATATTTAGCATTCAAGTTTGACCGTCCAAATTACAATACTTCGCATTCATCTGCAAATTTACTAACTCACCCTGAACCTCCTCATCCAAGTCATTGATAAAAATCTACAAACAGCAGAGGCCCAAGAACAAAGTCCTGCAGGACACCACTCAACACTTACCTCCAGGCAGAATATTTTCCATTTACAGCCACTGTCTGCCTTCTGTCAGCCAACCAATTCTGAATCCAGATAGCCAAGTCTTCCTGTATCCCATACTACCTGACTGTATGAATGAGCCTACCATGGGGAGCCTCATCAAATGCATTGTTGAAGCACACATGCACCACACGGTGGCACAGTGGTTAGCACTGCTGCCTCACAGCGCCAGAGACCTGGGTTCAATCCCCACATCAGGCGACTGTCGGTGTGGAGTTTGCACGTTCTCCCTGTGTCTGCGTGGGTTTCCTCCGCGTGCTCTGGTTTCCTCCCGCAGGTCAGGTGAATTGGCCAATCTAAATTGCCCGTAGTGTTAGGTAAGGGGTAAATTTAGGGGTATGGGTGGGTTGCGCTTTGGCGGGGCGGTGTTGGGCTGAAGGGCCTGTTTCCACACTGTAAGTAATCTATAAAATATCTTCTGCTCGATATTCGTCGACCTTTCTTGTTACCTCCTCAAAGAACTCAATAGGATTTGTGAGGCATGACCTGTCTCTCACAAAGATATACTGACTGCCTTTAATCGCGCTGTGCTTTTTCCAAATATTCATAAATCCTATCCTTCAGAATTCTTTCCAAAACCTTGCTGACCACAGACGGAAGACTGACTTGTCTGTAATTGCCATGGATTTCCCTATTACCCTTCTTGAAAATAAGAACAAAATTCGCCTCCTTCCAATCCTCTCGTACAACTCCTGTGGAAAGTGAGGAAGCAAAGATCTTCGCCAACGGCTTAGCATCCTCCTTTCTCACTTCCCTGAGCAGCCTAGGAAAAATCTGAACTGGCCCTGGGGACTTATCAATCTTAATGTTGCCAAAATTTCCAGCACATCTACTTCATCAATCTTGATCTGTTCAAGCTTGTATCCCAGCTCCTCAAAGTTCTGATCACTTTCTTGAGCGAAAGTTGAAAAAAAGCTCATTTAGGGCTTCCCGTATCTGCTATTCCCATGTATTCCCAATTGCTGTGCCTCCGCCTCCTCCCAGGAGGAACAGTTCTACTACAGAACACACCAGCTGCCCGCCTTCTTTAAAGACCGCAATTTCCCTCCCCACATGGTTGAAGATACCCTCCAACGCATCTCATCCACGTCCCGCCCCTCCACCCTCAAGCCCCAACCCTCCAGCCGTAAGAAGGACATAACACCCCAGTCCTCACCTTACACACTACCAACCTTCGCATAAACCACATCGTCCCTCGACATTTCCGCCACCTCCAAATGCACACCACTACCAGGGATATATTACCCTCCCCACCACTTTCCACGTTCTACAAAGACCGTTCTCTCCGTCACTACCTGGTCCGGTCCATGCCCCCCCAACAACACACACTCCCCTCCTGGCACCTTCCCCTGCCACCGCAGGAATTGCGAAACCTACGCCCACATCTCCCCCCACCCCCCTCAGCTACATCCAAGCCCCCAAAGGAGCCTTCCACATCCATCAAAGTTTCACCTGCACATGCACCAATGTCACTTATTGTATCCGTTGCTCCCGATGTGGTCTCCTTTACATTGGGGAGACTAGATGTCTTCTTGCAGTTGAAGAACTGAGACCTACTCAACTGAAATCAACTCGAGACTTCAAGACCTTGTGGATGGACGAGAAACACCAGTGAGTGCTTATCGGAGATTAGTGGATATGGGCGTGGGTAACAGTTAGTTTCCTCTTTTCCTTTCTTGGGAAGTGACACCTCTTTGTAGATTACAGAATTGGGAAATCGAGCCAGCAGCCAGTGCTTCTCCGCAAATGCAGATGTGAGACATCCAGAAAAAGTCTGAAAGTGAATAAGTGGAAAAGTGAACAAAACAAAGACATTGCAAAGTGATAAGATCACAGCAACAGGTAGGCGAACCCATTGTTCCACTGAGATCACAGACGGATAAGGTGCTCTGTGAAACACAAGGTTCCTGGTATGTCACTCCTTTTAGTGGTGATCTTTATGGATGGTGCCAGGCTGTTTGTCCTTTAGAGTCTCTTTTGCCTTAAATTAAGGAATGGCAAGAAATTACTCAGGAAGGAGGTGGGGACCCCACTTGGAACGAATGTTATTTGATGCATTGTTACATTAAGTGGTTAGAGGTTGCAAAGTGTCATCAACTTCCCAAATCTGAACATAAGGAAAATGCTGTTGCAGCGAAGGAAGTACCTTCCAGTGCCTCAATGGGGCTGTGTCTCCATGTGGCTTGAATCTCAGGAGGATACTGTTGTGGAGACATCATCCTGGCATCCTGTGTGAGAACGGCATGCGCTCCACATTGCCAACATGTAGACCTTATTACTGGCCAGCCTACATTCCCATCTGATTCAATCCAACCCCCTATGATGCAGCTGGCTGTTAGACTAAAATGCGATACCTGGATATGGCATCTGGGATGCGTTCCACCACCTCTGATGCAAATGAAACTTTGAGTTCTACCTCTCCCGTCACCGAACTGCCTGAACTGATTGTCGGTGATATTACTGTCCTGAGACTTGGTCCCCCTCTGAGTTTAGAAGTATGATCAATGGGGTTCTGAACCCACTGAAGAAGCCTACCCCTCCCATAAGTGGCTGGCCCAAAGCTGCGAGATATATGACCCCTGACCCGGAGATGTTCCTCTACTAAACAGAGTTGCATATGGCACCTCAGGATTCCTTTCCAGTCCTGGCCGGAAAAATGGGGATTGGATCAAGGAACTCACAGAGTAGTAGGGGGGGTCAGGGAAATATTCCCCGGGATGAGTGGCTCCAGAACCGAGCTATTCAGGCCATCTCAAATGGGGACAGGCAGCATAGTGACTTTGAGGAGGTCACTTGATGTCTTAAAAAGAAAGGGGAACCTCTTGTTGATTTTCTCACCCATTTTAGGAAACATGGGAATCATCCCATGGCACCGGTCATCCCTAATACCTATGTCATCTTTCCCTCACGATCCTCGGATTCGGCTGGTTACACTGTCACAGACCTCTGCTCAGCTTTTCCACTGCAGAAGGATTGCCAGGATCTCTTATCTTTCCCCTATGGCAGCCAACAATTCACCTGGAGCCGCCGTCCTTGGGGCTATACAGACAGGGAGAAAGTGAGGACAGCCAATGCCGGCGACCAGAGTTGAAAAATGTGTTCCTGAGTAGATTCCTGAAGACGGGCCTATGCCCGAAACGTCGATTCTCCTGATCCTTTGATGCTGCCTGACCTGCCGCGCTTCTCCAGCAACACAGTTTCAGCTATACAGATAGCGCGGCAGTATATGCTGCAATGATGTGAATGGATCTGTCTCAGCTCTCTCTCTCTCTGCCTTGAGACAGCACTGTGTTACAATATGCTAATGACCTGCTCGTCACCTCACTGTCCCACATTGACTGTCAGTGGGATCCTGTAACCTTGTTGATCCACTCAGCCTTCTGTGGGCACCACGTTACTGAAGCCAAGCTACAATTCTGTCAGTCTTTAGAACAATATCGCGGTTGCATCGCAGAGGGCAGGACCCATCCCCTTGGTCCTGCTCGTTCTGCTGCTGTTCTCAATGCCCTGCGACCCTCGACATAACAGGAGATGCTGTCTTTTCTCGGCACGGTGAACTATTACCACCAATAGGTGCCTGAATATCGTTGCATGTATGTGATTGTGCGTCAGTTCACCCTTAAGGGTCAGTCTCATTGTTTTGTTTGCACCCCTGTGCAGCTGCGAGCGTTTGAGGAACTACAGACTACTCTGACACAGGCCCCAGTCTTGGGCTTACCTGATTACTGTAAGCCTTTCATCCTCTATGTTAACGAACGATACGGTTTTTCCAGCAGAGTCCCTGTCCAAAGCCATGGTTATCTGAAGCTCCTAGTGGCCTGTTACTCCTCTCAGTTGCCTCCAGTGGTCCATGCTGTCACTGCCACCACTATCCTGCTGGAAAAAGCAATCCCTATTGTACAGGATTCCTTTTCAGTCCCAGCTCAGAAAATGGGGATTGGGTAGAGGAATCCGGGGTCAGGGAAATATCCCCCGGGACGAGTGGGTCCAGAACCGAGCTATGCAGGTTATCTCAAATGGGATCATTGCACTCTTATGGCACATCAGGCTGATTTGCCCCTTCTCAATTTGGCTGCTCCTCGCAGACTCTGTGACGTCTCCTTGCCCTGATTTATCCTCCCAGTCCCTGAAAAATCCTGACCTTGCTCTGTTCATGATGGCTCGTCCATGTGACCCACCGATGATCGCTCCTTTGCTATTATACCGGCATTACGCGTTTTGAATTGCTACAGGCGTGCACTCTCCTGTCTGGGACCTCAGCCGGGGTTGCTGAATTCTTTGCCCTTACCCGTGCATGTATCCTTGTCACGGGAAATTCCGTTAATATTTACATTAATTCCTATAATGCCTTTCGGTTGGTCCATGACTTTGGTACACTCTGGAAAAACCATAAATTTATTACCTCATCCTGTAAACCTATTCGACATGTGACTCTGATCAACAACCGATTGCAGACCATGCTTTACCCTGGTGTCAAATGTCAAGTGCATAATACTTCCAGGGATGAGGTAGCCCAAACTCACGTTGCTGCAGATGCTGCCGCCCATGAGGTACTGTCATGGTCCCCTCCTTCGTTAGGATTCAGGTTGCTTCCACCATCGACCTTTCAGCAGCTATCCAGGTGCAGGAAAAAGCTGCAGAGGTAGAGTGCGATTTCTGGGGCTGCTCCTGGATACTCCCCTGATGTCTCTCGTCTTTGGCAGCATCCTAATGGCGGGGTGGTCTGACTGTGTACTCTTCTCCATGCCCTTGCCCTGCTGGCACATGGGCTGGTGCATGTAAGAAAAGGAGGGATGGTACATCAGATTGCCTAACAATGGTTTGCTCCTGGTTTTTCTACTGTCTTAAAACAAATAGCAACAACGAGGGCCAAAGGGCCTGCACTGCACTGTATTTTTCGATGTAAATAGCTGAATCCTGCCTTATTTGTCAAAGTACACTCAAAGAAGAATATATGCATATTTTGATCATCTATCTATCCCTGAAGAGCCACTTCGGAACTTCCAGTATCATTTTGTCCCTATGGATTCCTCAGAAGCGTATAAATAGATACTGTCACAGTAGAAACATTTTCTAGATGGATACAGGCATTTTGCACAAGAAGAGATTATGCCGAATCAGTAGTAAAATATCTTATGAAAAATATATCCCCTGGCTTGGAATACAGGGGCAAATGAATCGTGACAGTGATGCTCACTTTACAGGGAAAATAATAACAGCACTGTGTGCAGTATTGGGAATTGTGTTGTAGTTTCATATCCCCTATCCTCTCCAGTCCTCGAGAACAGTGAAATGAATTAAAGGGATGTTACCCTTGCAAAGACTTGCCACAAAATTAAACTAAAGTGGCCAGAAGCCTTGCTATTATCCTGTACACCGTCTGAAACCAGGTTAATAGATCCTCTGGTCTAACCCCGTTTAAAACTCTTATGTGAAGACCCATGACTACTGGTACCTGACCCCCTCTGTCCACATTGGAAATAGCTCTGATGTGGGTTGATAAGAAATCCCTGCAATAAACCAAAACCCTGAGTGAAGCAGCCCAGACCAATCATTCAAAGGAAATAGAGGCCATGCCAAAACTCCATGGATCTCACACACACACACACCCTTTAGGCCTGGCGATGTAGTGAATGTAAAGTCTCTGAACAAAGGGCCTCTCTCTCTCCTCGGTGGAAGGGACCCTATCAAGTGTTACTGATAACCAGAACTGCTGTTGAATTGGAAGTATGTTAGGAGTGGGTGCACACGACCAACTGTAAAATAGATAAGCCCACCAACTCGGCAGTTGCTGAAGTGAACGATGAGAAGCCTGTGGATGCAATCCCGAGGCCCCTTCAGGCTGCAAATGACTGAAAATGGTGATGTATGGCCTTGTGGTGACTATGCCAAAACAACACCATTTGCTGCACAAGACATGGGAATGTATCGACTGACACTTATGTTGGATCTAGCCAGTGTTCTTTCATTATTCCCTGGATTTAAATCAAACAAAGTTTGACAAGCCAACGTCAGTTTTCTTTTAATTGGTCTCGTGTCCTTAATAAGATATCAGGCTCCCTGTGAAAAGATCTGGCTCCCAAATTGTGGAGGGGTGGAGATTCAGATTGACCTTCTACAACGGTACATATTTTACTTGCGGTTTTAAGGCCGATCCCTTTCTTCCCTCCAATTGGAGAGGGTCGAGTTCTATGAGATATGTATGTAGAACTTCGCATTAGAGTCTTGGATGAGTTACCTTCACCACTGAAGCCCAAGAGATCCCTCGCCCGATTCCTCACCTGGATTGTGATGTTTACTCCTTCTATTGGAATCTATCTGCATTCCCATGAATTGAACAAATTGAAAAGAGTATTGGAAAGTGTTGCTAATGATGCCGCCTGAGGCCCTGACTGAGATCAATGTTGAGATCATTGCAGTTAGAACAGTGGCCCTTCACAACCACTTGGATTGGGATTGTCGATTATCCAAAAGGAGGTTGGCACTTGTGCTGTTATTGGGCGGGAAGGCTGTACGTACATACCAAACAGCCCTAAAAATGTCTCAGATTGGCTGCCTCTCTACTGTTGTTACCTCCGAGCCTGGGTGTCCCTGGAGAAGGAGTATGCGATGTCTCCCAACGCCCTCGAGCTCTTCAGGGAGATGTGGGCACTACAGGGGGTGGACTGTTTTATTTCCCCCTCCAACTCTATTGTAATTTAATCCCTGCTTCCTCTTCACCTTTTTCATCACGAAGCATTAACCTTGATGTGAAGGTTCACTGCATGTCACTGGCCACCCTGGTGTTTCCTTTCTTCCTGGTGATGAAATTGAATCACGATTTGTGCACCTGTTGTATTTCACTGTGTCTCACACCTGCACACACACACAACATGGGTGCGGGTGAAATTTAAGCACTCCCCCATTTAGCCGGTAGTATTGGGGGAAAGACGAATAAAAGAAAAAAAATTATCTGTTTTGGTGCCTCACAATCACATGACAGTCGATAAATTGAGCTCCCTTTTTGGTTCCTAGTGGTCCTTTGACACTGCCTGGCTGGGTAAGTGGGAATCCTCCATCTGCGTTGGGTGCGTTCCCTTTATTTTCACACTCCCGATACTTTAAATCATATGGAGTACTACAGCCTGTTGTTGAGCGAAGTTCATTCCAACCACATGTTTTGCTCCAAAACCGATGGAATCTTCCACCGGACCATACCCTATGATGACCCCGACGATGAACAAGCGTGGATGAGTATGCGCGCTTTTACAGAAGGATATGCAAACCCCTCTTTTGGATGCGCCGGTTCCCTAAACTTAGGCGTTCATCTAGAAAATCAACAAGGAGGGAAGTGTGGAAGTAGTAAAAACTTGGTCTACTGCTGCATGATGAGATACTTGACCAAGATAAAGATATCTTGGCTCTCAGCCCCTCGCTTTACTGAGAAAATGCTGCTGGAGATAAAGACGGAGGCCGTGTAATTATAATTTGATGACATATAGGGAGTATATCACAGGGTCGTTAGTTGGAGTGCTTCTTGAGTTCATTCGCTTCTCCTTCCTCGAAAAACAAGGCGATAGCTGGCACTGTGCTTATCTTTATCTTGAATTAATTTAAGGTGTGGAATATAAGCAATGTGGTTTGTATCATTGTAGATCTGTAGACTGAATGTTCAGCTCTAGAGAGTACTGTGTGACAGAGAAGACTGTGTGACAGCGTCCCGGTCAATTCATGAACAATAAAGCTTCTTGAAACAAGACTCAAAGTCTCAGACTGAGTTATTCCCTAAACAATAGCGTCGGAGGATGAGTCTGGGTAGGATGTTTCTTGTCCAGTTCTGGAATCAAGCAGGGCTACCCACTGCTGCCTTTTTTGTTTTAATGTTGCACCAGTGGGGAATGAATAACTTTTGTAACTCATGCAAAGTGTTTCTTTCATATTACAAATTGGCTATGTACTGCCAACTCTTTTACTAAGATTCCTCAAACCACCATTACCAATTTCTACATCAAAACTTTGATGTTCTCATTCTTAATTTCCATTAAGAATTCTAGCATTTTATGGTCACTTCTACCTAATGCAATAAAATTGATCATTAATACGATATCATTGGACAACTACCAATCAGAATAGCCTGTTCTCAAGTTTCTCCTTTAACGAGTTGATCTGAAACAACATCATATTTGGACTTCAGGAAATTGCCCTCTACAGTGTTGTTGCTCTTTTGGTTTGTCCAATCTATGTGTTGGTTAAAGTCTGCCATGATTGTAGTCATACAGTGTTTCTACACGGTTTAATGCCTCCCCATCTGTCTCCAGCACTGTTTTGAGTTTATAGATAAATGCAACCTTATTTACTGGTTCTTACATTTACTTCATCCACCTGTACATGTTCAGTTGGCAGTTAGAAAGTTAAATGCAATATTAGCATTCATTTCAAGAGGTCGAGAATAACAAGAGCAGGGCTGTCCTGCTGAAACTGAATTCGGCTGTGGTTATTACTGCATTTGGTTTATTGTGAGCAGCTGTGGGCCCCAAATCTATGTAAGGATGTGGTAGCATTGAAATGGAATCCGATTTTCACAAGAAAGATCTCAAGGCTAATGTGCTTGTCGTAAGAGGAGCAGTTGAAGAGTCTTTGTCTATACTCAATGGAATTTAGAAGCATGAGAGGGGGTCTGATTGAAATCCACGGAATACGAAGACATTCTGTAGACAGCGTACATGAAGAAGATGTTTGCACTGGAAGGGGCGACTTGGATGCAAGAGCACAGCCTCACAGCGAAGCGCCGATCCAATCAAAATGAGGTGAGGGGGAATTCATTCAGCTACAAGGTGGTGAAACTATGGAACTCATTGGCGCAAAGGGGTTTGAAATTCAAGTAATTGTGTTTATTTGAGAATGATATCAATAGCTTCTTGATGAGTAAGTGAATCAACGGTTCAGTGGCGCCAAAAAGAGAATTGGATTGAGAAACATGTCAGCCATGATGGAATGTTGGGGCAGACTGTCTGGGCTTAACAGTCTGATCCCACTCCAGTATCTTCTGGTCTTTACTCTTCAAGGTTCCAGGAAGCAGGGAAGGATAAAAATGAGAGGAGAGAGGGAACCTGCAAGGATAGAAACGAGATATTTCAAGTGGGGGAGGAGTGAAGGAGGGAGCTCCAGTTGTAATATGGCAGAAAGATGTTTGATGGAAAAAAGGAGCCAGAGCAACTGGAAATCAGTGAAACATGAATTTCTTGCAGTTTTGTTTGGAAAGCTGCGTTTGTTCCTGAGGTACAATATGGGGCGAGGCAAGGGAATGCCTGTGTTTTGATAACCACTGTATCCATTATTCATTTTCAAACGTGATTGAGACCGGAGATGTGGTAACAAGTGTGAAACTGCAGGGTTTATATCTTCCATCTGTTCAATGGAGATGCATCCATTGTGATCCAATTCTGTAGAAAACATGTTCAGCAAAACAGCTTTCTGTATGGAGAAATATGTTGGTCTTATTAAAGCAAGTGAAATGAATTGCTGCCTTTTTTTTCTTTGTTCTTGTATTAGTTCAATGCTCTGAGATGCAAAAGGAAGAATCTAAAGTGTGCGCTATCATCTTGGGTAGTTGTAATACTAGGTATTGTTGTATTCTTCCGGAGGTCCAGTGCCTCAGTGTAACCAAATGCAATAATTGAGCTTCCAGCAGGAACTGTGCCACTTCACCCAAACGTTACTGAGGATCTCGGAAAAGAAACTGCATCACTCCACAAAGAGGCCAGCCCCTGAATCTGTGAGGCATGGCAGAGCAATGTTTGATCGCGAAGGCGAGGATTCTGAAGTACAACATTCTTATAGATTAATAAAATGTTTCTGCTGCTTTATTCTTTCATTCACAGATTTTCTACTTCACTTGACCAGGAATGTATTCCTCCAGACTGAGTTTGATTTCAAGTTTGAAGCTCTCTGACAGGTTCAGTTAAATACTCAACAACATTAGGAGCATGTCTCCTTAGAAGGGTTGCAGACCGTATTCTATTCAGAAGTATCCAACGTTTCAAAGTTTTTCCATCACACCAGCTCCAGAAGCATCACCAATATTAAGATGGCCAAAGGTCTCCTCCTGGCATATGTTCATCACCTGAATGAGCGCTCGGAGTAACTCACGTTTCAACTTTTCAATCTCTTGCCCGTCCACTGCAACTCTACTATCAGAACCCTGCTGCATTTTTGACCTGTGCTGTTTGTAATGAGGTCAGTCACTACATCAGAGAATGGGAACTCCCTGATTGCGGCTAATAATCTGATAAAATCTCACAGCACCTGGAACCCGGGTACAATTGCCGCCTTGGGTGACAGTGTGGAGTTTGCACATTCTCCCCGTGTCTGCGTGGATTTCCTCCGGGTGCTCCGGTTTCCTCCCACAATCCAAAGATGTGCAGGTTAGGTGAATTGGCCATGCTAAATTGCCCGTAGTGTTAGGTGGATTATGGAGTGGTTGGGTTTCTCTTCGGAGCGTCGGTGTGGACTTGTTGGGCAGAAAGGCCTGTTTCCACGCTGCAGGGAATCTAACCTAATCTAAAAACCTGGCTCTCATAAACAGCTGACTGTCAGGGATATAAAGATACTCAATGCCAGACTCAGTGAGAGGCTCCTGTCAAAGGCTAAGCATCTGTGAAGAAATGAGTAATTGGTAAGTTGCTCCCAGTGTCTGGAGTTATTTCATGACCAAACCTTCTTAATGGCACAGCAACACAGGACCTCTGAGTCTTCACTTTCTACAGTCGCCCATTCTCGCCTCTGACACACAACCCCGTGCACGCCATTACGCCCCCAACAAAATGTTCCGAAGCTATTCAGTGTCCTTCTTGATGCCGGAGGACACAATCAGCCAGGCAGCTTCAGGAGGTGAAGTCAACCTTTTTTGTGTAACTCTTCTGTCCTGAAGAAGGATTACACCCGAAAAGTCGACTTCTCCACTTCCTGATGCTTGTTGTGTCCTTCCAGCCTCCTGCCTCTCTATTTTAGATTCCAGCATCTTCAGTTTTTTTTTTGTATCGAATGCTTCTTGCTGCTGGCATTGTTATGATAATATTTCACCCTGAACTTGGTCAAGTCGGACTGTTCATTCGGAAGCAGTCAGTCAGCCTTTTTTCGGTTTCTTGCCTGCCACAATCCCATGTTAGCATGGCATCGACTTTGGCTTCATACCATTGGAAAGGAAAAAGAGCAGGCACTTGCGGGTCCATTTCCATATGAGTGCAGCATATATTCATCAGGCAGATAGCTGACAGCAAGAGTTCAAAGATGACGGAGTCAAATCCAACAAATCCATGTTGTATTCCTCAGATTGGAAAGGATCAAGAGGAAGGAAAGTTGTCGAGAGAACAACGAACACCGTTGGGACTTGATGGACAGAAAGGCCTCTTGTTGCAGTGTGATCTGTCATTAAGGTCATCATCTATAAGTCTATCAATGGCCTGATATCCTTTCAAGACTGAAGTTGAGAAACAAAGCCTCGAGTTTCTCAGAATTTTATTGCTCAGGTTATTTCCTGCTCACTAGTCTTACGAACACCTTGTTTCCATTTTCAACATTTCAATGTCCTTCTTGGATTTTACTGTTCCACCTCACATTGTGTCATCAGCAAATCTAACAGTTGTATTGATCATCTCATTCAAGGATAGAGATTATAAGTTGCTGTGCCTTGAGTAATGGTCCGTGCGGTGCCCAATGATGCCAGCCTGCTAAACTGAAAATTACTTGTTCAATCCTACCGTTTCCTTTCTGTCCATTATCAGTACTCACACCAAGTCCAATTTCTCCATCATTGTCTGGGCCCCAGACAAAGCAATGGCTCCCGCAGGAATTTACAATTCCGCATCATTGTGTGTGCAAGTACCTCCCTGCCCTTACCCCTGTAAAACTCTTCAAACTGTGCCATCCCATTATCAATCAGCTGTGTTAGGTTTTTTTCACTATACATGTCCAGTACACTGAAAATAAAGGTGAATGACTCACTCCCATCTGCTGCCCCGTAGCTGTTAAGTGTCTCAGAATCATCCTCTCTCTGAATGTCTAGTACACTACAGGCATTCCTATCTGCTGCTGTGTCGTTTCGTGTGTGTCTCAGAGTCAGCTCTGAAACAATTCTAGGATGGTTTCATCCTGGCCGATGATCTTTATTAATTAGAGATCATTTAATTCTTGAGGATATCTTTCACCGAATTATGTAATTTGTTAAAAAGTTTGTCATAGTTTGAGAAGGTATGCAACATAAAACATTACTGTGCAGGCGACTGACTGTGTGGAGTTTGCACATTCTCCCCGTGTCTGTGTGGGTTTCCTCCGGGTGCTCCGGTTTCCTCCCACAATCCAAAAATGTGCAGGTTAGGTGAATTGGCCATGCTAAATTGCCCGTAGTGTTTGGTGAAGAGGTAAATGTAGGGGACTGGGTCTGAGTGGGTTGCGCTTCAGCGGGTCTGTGTGGACTTGTTGGGCTGAAGGGCCTGTTACCACGCTGTAAGTTATCTGATCAGATCTGATCGGATCAGTACAGGCCTTTCGGTCCTCGATGTTGCACCACCCTGTGAAAGCAATCTGAAAACCATCTGATCCATAATATTTTGGGCAGCACGGTGGCTCAGTGGTTAGAACTGCTTTTCACAGCGCCATGGAACCAGGTTCGATACCAGCTTCGGGCGACTGTCTGTATGGACTTTGCACCTTCTCCCTGTGTTTGCATGGGTTTCTTCTGGGTGCTCTGGTTTCCTCCTACAATCCAAAGATGCTCAAGTTCGGTGAATTGGCCATGCTAAATTTCCCGTAGCATTTAGGGATATGTAGGCTAGATGCATTAGTCAGGGGTAAATAGAGGGTATCCAAATGGGTTGGTATTCGGAGGGTAGGTGTGGACCTGTTGGGCTGAAGGCCCTCTGTCCACACTGTGGGGATTCTAATAAATTATAATTCCATTCTCGTCCATATGTCTGTCCATTGACAATTTCAATGCTCTGAAAGTTGGCGAGTTCATGCCCCTATTACTCTCTGAGTAAAGTAACAACCTCTGACATCTGGCCTATATATGGCATCCCTCAAATTAAAGCTATATCCCCTCTCGTGCTAGCCATAACCATCCCAGGAAAAAGGCACTCACTGTCCACCCAATCTAATGTGTTGATTTTCTCATATGTCTCAATTAAATCAACTCTCAACCTTCTTCTCTCTAACAAAAACAGCCTAAAGACCTTCAACTTTTCCTCATTATATCATTTCTCCGTTCCAGGCAACATCTGAGTAAATCTCCTCTGCACCCTTTTCAAACCTTCCACATCCTTCTTGTAATGAGACAATACGAAATTTACGCATTCCTCCAAATGCAGCTGCAGCAGAGTTTTGGACAGCTGCAGCATAACCGATTGGTTCTAAAACCCAATCCCTCTCCCAATGAAAGCTAACACCCGTATGCCTTGTTAACAACCATAACAACCTGAATGACAACTTTCAAGGATCCATTTACATTCCGGAAACATCCAGATCTGTCTGCTCATCTACACTACTCTGTATTCCTGTTATTCCTCACCTCACATTTTTCCAAATTGTACTGTTGCAATGTTGGATTTGTTAACACCCAAAATGTGACAACTCAAGCAACCAACTCTCATCAGTTCATGGCACAGTCTCTGTTAAACTGGGAAACCACATCCCAGTGTTAGGGAGAACAGTGCTCAGAAGGAAACTTAAAAATCGCCAGTAAATTTGCATGGATCAGGACTTGGAGCTACGATGTTGTGGCCATGACGGAGACGTGGGTTTCACAGGGGCAGGAATAGTTTCTTGATATTCCTGGGTTTCGAACGTTTAAAAGAAACGGAAAGGTCGAAAAAGAGGAGGGGATGTAGCTTTGCTAATCAGAGAGTGCATCACAGCTACAGAAACGAAGATTGTTGAGGAAGGTTTGTCTACTGAGTCAGGATGGGTGGAAGTTAGGAACAGCAAGGGAACAGCCACCTCATTGGAGGTTTTCTACAGACCACCAAATGGACATAGAGAGATTGAAGAACTCATAGGAAGACAGATTCTGGAAACATGCAGACGTAGCAGGGTAGTTGTTGTGGGTGATTTCAACTTTCCCAGTATTGACTGGAATCTCCTAAATACAGATACTTTGGATGGAGTTGTTTTTGTCAGGTGTGTTCAGGAGGGTTTCAGTATGTAGACAGACTGACGAGGGGAGAGGCCATTTTGGATTTGTTTCTCAGCAATGAGTTAGGATTGGTGTGAGATCGCACGGTGGGAAATCACTTTGATGACAGTGATCACAACTGCCTCACATTAGCCATAGCCTTGTAGATGGAAAGGAGCAGTTACTGAGGGAAGATAATTAATTGGGGAAAAGGAAATTATGACGCTATAAGAAAGGAGTTGGGAAATACAGACTGGGAGGAATTGTTCCACAGAAAGGGTACAGCAGAAATGTGTAGACTGTTTAAGTAGCAGTTGTTGCGAGTGATGCACGAATTTGTTCCTCTGAGACAGGTAAGAAGGGGTAAGATTAAGGAACCTTGGATGATGACAACAGAGGAGCTTCTCATCAGAAGGAAGAAGGCAGCTTAAGTAAAGTGGAGGAAGCCAGGATTGAGCACTGCTGGAGAGGATTATAGGCTTGCTAGAAAGGAGATCAGAAATGAACTGAGGAGAGCCAGGAGGGATCAAGACAAAGGCTTGACAAGAAGGATTAGGGAGAACCTAAAGCCATTTTCCACATACGTGAGGAGTAAGAGAATGATCAGGAAAAAGATAGGGCCGATCAGGGATAGTGGAGGGAGCTCATGCCTGGAGTCTGAGCAGATAGGAGAAGCTCGAAATGAGTTTTTCGACAAGGAAAGAGACCCTGTTCTGATTGAAAACTCTGAGGGGGGAGGGGATTGCATTATTTCCCCCTCCAAAAGAAAAAAAAAAGAAAAAAATATAACCGGAGTGATGCCCCCTCTATCTCTGACCCCCCATTCTCTCTCTGACCCCCCCTCCCTCTGTCCCCCTCTCTCACTGTCCCCTCTCTCTGCCCCCTCTCTGTCTCCCCCTACTCTCTCTTGCCCCTCTCTCTTTGCACCCCCCTCTCTCTCCCCCTCTCTCTCTGCCCCCCTCACTCTCTGTCACCCTCTGTCTGCCCCCCTCTCTCTCTGCCCACCCTCTCTGTCCCCCCTCTCTTTGATCCCCCATCTCCCCCACTCTCTGTCCCCCTCTCTCTCTCCCACTCTCTCTGTCACTCTCAATCTGTCCCCTGTCTCTGTCCTCCTGCTCTCTTCCCCCCCTCTCTCTGTCCCTCCTCTGTCTGTCCCCCCACTCTCTCTCCCCCTCTCACTGTCCCCATCTCTCTGTCCACTCTCTCTGACCCTCCCTCTCTCTGTCCCTCTCTCTCTCTGTCCCTCTCTCTCTGTCCCTCTCTCTCTTCCTCTCTCTCTGTCCCCCTCTCTCTGTTCCCCACCCGCCTCTCTCTCACCCTCGCTCTCTGCCCCCCTCTGTCTGTCGCACTCTCTCTGTCCCCCTCTCTCTGCTCACCTCTCTCTCTATCCCACTCTCTCTCTCTCCCCCTCTCTCTGCCACCCTCTGTCCCCCTCACACTCTGTCCCCTTCTCTCTCTGACCCCTCTCTCTCTCGCCCTCTCTCTGTCCCCCTCTCTCTCTGTCCCTCTCTCTCTGCTCCCCTCTCTCTGCCCCCTCCCTCTCTGACCCCCCTCCCTCTCTGACCTCCCTCTCTCTCTGTCCCCCCTCTCTCTGTCCCCCTTCTCTCTGCCCCCTCTCTCTCTGCCCCCCTCTCTCTTGCCCCTCTCTCTCTGCCCCCAATCTCCTGACCCCCTCTCTTTCTGCCCCCCTCTCTCTCTGTCCCCCTCTCTCTGTCCCCACCCGCCTCTCTCTCACCCCGCTCTCTGCCCCCCTCTGTCTGTCGCACTCTCTCGGTCCCCTTCTCTCTGCTGCCCTCTCTCTGACCCCCCCTTCCTTTGTCTGTCCCACTCTCTGTACCCCCTCTCTCTGCCCCCCTCTCTCTCTGCCCCCCCTCTCTCTCTGACCCCCCTCTGTCCCCCCTCTCTTTGACCCCCCATCTCCCCCACTCTCTGTTCCCCTCTCTCTGTCACACTCTCTCTATCCCTCTCTATCTGTCCCCTCTCTCTCTCCTCCCGCTCTCTTTCCCCCTTCTCTCTGTCCCCCTTCTCTCTGTCCCCTATCTCTGACCCCTCTCTCTGTCTCCCACTCTCTGTCTCCCACTCTCTGTCCCTCTCTCTCTGTCCCTCTCTATCTGAACACTTCTCACTGTCCCCCCTCTCTGTCCCCCTCTCTTCTGACCCCCCCTTCCTCTCTCTGTCCCACGCTCTCTGTCCCCACTCTCTCTGTCCCCCTCTCTGCCCACCCTCTCTCTCTCCCTCTATCTCTGACACCCTCTCTCTCTCTGTTCCCCTCTCTCACCCTTCTCTCTGTCCCCCACTCTCTATCCCCCTCTCTCTGACCCCCACTCTCTGTCCCACCTCACTGTCCCCGTCTCTCTGCCCCTCTCTCTGACCCTCCCTCTCTCTGTCCCTCTCTCTCTCTGTCCCTCTCTCTATGTCCCTCTCTCTCTCTCCCCCTCTCTCTGTCCCCCTCTCTCTGTCCCCCACCCGCCTATCCCTGCCCCCCTCTGTCTGTCTCACTCTCTCTGTCCCCCTCTCTATTCTCCCCTCTCTCTCCCATCCGCCTCCCTCTATCCTCCCTCTCTGTCATCCCTCTCGCTGACCCCCCTATCTCCCCAACTCTCTGCCCCCCTCTCTCTGTCTCCCTCTCTCTCTGTCCCCCCTCTCTCTCTGCCCCTTTCTCTATGTCCTCCTCTCTCTCTATCCCCTCTCTCATTCTCCCTCTCTCTCTGTCTCCCTCTCTCTCTGTCCCCCTCTCTCTCTGTCCCCTCTCTCTCTCTGCCCCTCTCTCTCTGTCCACCTCTCTCTGTCCCCCACTCTCTCTGTCCCTTCTCACTCTGTCACTCTCTTTCTCTCCCACTCTCTGTTCTCTTCTCTCTCTGTCCCCCTCTCTTTCTCGCCCTCTATCTGGCCCCTTCTCTTTGCCCTCCTCTCTCTCTGCCCCCACTCGCCATCTCTCTGTCCCCCTCTCTCTCTGTTCCCCTCTCTCTGTCCCCTCCTCTCACTGTCCCGCTCTCTCTCTGTCCCGCTCTCTCTCTGTCCGGCTCTCTCTCTGGACCCCTCTCTCTGACGCCCCTCTCTGTTCCCCCTTCCTCTTACCCCCTCTATCTCCACCACTCTCTGTCCCCTCTCTCTCTGTCCACCTCTCTCTGTCCCCTCTCTCTGTCACACTTCTTTCTGTCGCCCTTCTCGCTAACCCACTCTATCTCCCACACTCTCTGTCCCCCTCTCTATGTCACTCCCTCTCTGTCCCCTCTCTCTCTGTCCCCCCTCTCTCTCTCCATGCCCCTCTCTCTGTCCCCCTCTCTCTGACGCCCTCTATCTCCCCCACTATCTGTCCTCCTCTGTCTGTCCCTCTCCCTCTGACCCCCCTCTATCTCCCCCTCTCTCTGTCCCAGTATCTTTGCACCACTCTCTCTGTACCCTTCTCACTGTTCCCCTCTCGCTGTCCCCCTCTCGCTGACGCCCCTTCCTCTCTCTGTCCCACTCTCTCTGTACCCTTCTCACTGTCCCCCCTCTCTCTGTCACCCCTCTCGCCGTCCCCCTATCTCTGATCCCCTTCTCGCTGACCCCCACTCTCTGTCCCCCCCTCACTGTCCCGCGCTCTCTGTCCCCCTCTCTCTGACCCTCCCTCTCTCTGTCCCTCTCTCTCTGTCCCTCTCTCTATCTCCCACTCTCTCTGTCCCCCTCTCTCTGTCCCCCACCCGCCTCTCTCTCACCCCGCTCTCTGCCCCCCTCTGTCTGTCGCACTCTCTCGGTCCCCTTCTCTCTGCTGCCCTCTCTCTGACCCCCCCCTTCCACTGTCTGTCCCACTCTCTCTGTCGCCCCTTCTCTCTGTCCCCCCTCTCACTGTCCCCCTCTCTCTGTCCCCCACTCTCTGTCCCCTTCTCTCTGACCCCAACTCTCTGTCCCCCCTCACTGTTCCCCTCTCTCTGTCCCACTCTTTCTGTCCCCCCTCTCTCTGTCCCCCCTCTCTCTGTCCCACTATATCTGACCACCTCTCTGTCTGTCCTCCTCTCTCACCCCTCTCTCTGTCCCCAACTCTCTGTCACCTTCTCTCTGTACCCCACTCTCTGTCCCCCCTTACTGTTCCTGTCTCTCTCTGTCCCTATCTATCTGTCCACCTCTCTCTGTCCCCCACCCGCCTCTCTCTCACCCCCGCTCTCTGCCCCCCTCTGTCTGTCGCACTCTCTCTGTCCCCCTCTCTGTGCTCCCCTCTCTCTCTATCCCACACTCTCTCTGTCCCCCTCACACTCTGTCCGCTTCTCTCTCTGTCCCCCTCTCTCTCTGTCCCCCTCTCTCTCTGTCCCCTCTCTCTCAGCCCCCCTCTCTCTCTTGCCCCCTCTCTATCTGCCCCCCACTCTCTGTTACCCACTCTCTTTCTGAACCCTCTCTGTCTGCCCTCCCCTCTCTCTGCCCCCTCTCTGTCCCCCTCTCTCTGTACCCCCTCTCTCTGTCCCCCTCTCTCTGTCCTCGCTCTCTCTGCCCCCCTCTCTCTGCCCCCCTCTCTCTGACCCCCCTCTCTCTCTGACCCCCCACTCCCTCCGTCCCCCTCTCTCTCTGCACCCCTCATTCTCTTGCCCCCTCTCTCTCTGCCCCCTCTCTCTGTCCCCCTCTCTCTCTGCCCCCTCACTCTCTGTCACCCTCTCTCTGCCCCCCTCTCTCTCTCTGCCCCCGTCTCTGTCCCCCCTCTCTTTGACCCCTCCATCTCCCCCACTCTCCGTCCCTCTCTCTCTGTCCTACTCTCTCTGTCTCTCTCTATCAGTCCCCTCTCTCTGTCCCCACGCTCTCTGTCCCCTCTCTCTCTGTCCCTCAGTCATTTTCCGCCTCTCTCTGTCCCTCTCTATCTGTACCCTTCTTACTGTCCCCCTCTCTCTGTCCCTCTCTCTCTGACCCCCCTCCCTCTCTCTGTCCCACTCTCTCTGACCCCCCGTCCCTCTATCTCTGTCTTCTTCTCTCTGTCCGCCACTCTCTGTCCCCCTCTCTCTGACCCCCATTCTCTCTGTCCCTCTCTCTCTCTGTCCCTCTCACTCTGTCCCTCCTTCTCTCTCCCTCTCTCTCTGTCCACCACTCTCTGTCCCCCACCCGCCTCTCTCTCACCCCCGCTCACTGCCCCCCTCTGTCTGTTGCACTCTCTCTGGCCCCCTCTCTCTGCTCCCCTCTCTCTTCCATCCACGTCCCTCTATCCTCTCTCTCTCTGTCCCCCCTCTCGCTGACCCCCCATCTCCCCAACTCTCTGTCCCCCTCTCTCTGTCTCCCCCTCTCTCTTGCCCCCTCTCTCTGTCCCCCTCTCTCTCTGCCCCTCTCTCTCTCTGCCCCCTCTCTCTGCCCCCCACTCTCTCTGTCCCTTCTCATTCTGTCACCCTCTTTCTCGCCCTGCCACTCTGTCTGTCCCCTTTTCTCTCTGTCCCCCTCTCTTTCTCGCCCTCTCTCTGGCCCCTTCTCTTTGCCCTCCTCTCTCTCTGCACCCCTCCCCATCTCTTTGTTCCCCCCTCTCTCTGTCCCCCCTCTCTCACCCCTCTCTCTGTCCCCAACTCTCTGTCCCCTTCTCTCTGTACCCCACTCTCTGTCCCCCTCACTGTCCCCGTCTCTCTCTGTCCCTCTCTATCTGTCCACCTCTCTCTGTCCCCCACCCGCCTCTCTCTCACCCCCGCTCTCTGCCCCCCTCTGTCTGTCACACTCTCTCTGCCCCCTCTCTCTGCTCCCCTCTCTCTCTATCCCACTATCTCTCTGTCCCCCTCTCTCTCCCCCTCTCTCTGTCGCCCTCACACTCTGTCCCCTTCTCTCTCTGTCCCCCTCTCTCTCTATCCCCCTCTCTCTGCTCCACTCTCTCTGCCCCCCTCTATCTCTGACCCCCTCTCTCTGCTCCCCTCTCTCTGCCCCCCTCTATCTCTGACCCCTCTCTCTCTGACCCCTCCTTTCTCTGTCCCCTTCTCTCTCTGTCCCCACTCTCTCTGCTCCCTCTCTCTCAGCCCCCCTCTCTCTTGCCCCCTCTCTATGTGCCCCCAGTCTCTGTGACCCACTCTCTTTCTGACCCCTCTCTGTCTGCCCTCCCCTCTCTTTGCTCCCTCTCTGTCCCCCTCTCTCTGTACCCCCTCCCTCTGTCCCCCTCTCTGTCCTCGCTCTCTCTGCCCCCCTCTCTCTGCCCCCCTCTCTCTCTGAGCCCCCTCTCCCTCTGTCCCCCTCTCTCACTGCCCCCCTCCCTCTGCCCCCTCTCTCTGCACCCCTCTCTCTCTTGCCCCCTCTCTCTCTGCCCCCTCTCTCTGTCCCCCTCTCTCTCTGCCCCCTCACTCTCTGACACCCTCTCTCTGCCCCCTCTCTCTCTCTGCCCCCCTCTCTGTCCCCCCTCTCTGTGACCCCTCCATCTCGCCCACTCTCTGTCCCTCTCTCTCTCCTACTCTCTCTGTCTCTCTCTATCAGTCCCCTCTCTCTGTCCCCCCGCTCTCTGTCCCCCCTCTCTCTGTTCCCCTCTCTCTGTCCACCTCTCTCTGACCCCCCTTCCTCTCTCTGTCCCACTCTCTCTGACCCCCCCTGTCCCACTATCTCTGTCCTCTTCTCTCTGTCCCCCACTCTCTGTCCCCCTCTCTCTGACCCACACTCTCTCTCCCCCTCTCACTGTCCACCTCTCTCCGTCCCCCTCTCTCTCTGTCCCTCTCTCTCTCTCCCTCTCTCTCTCTCCCTCTCACTCTGTCCACCTCTCTCTGTCCCTCACCCGCCTCTCTCTCACCCGCGCTCTCTGCCCCCCTCTGTCTCTTGCACTCTCTCTGTCCCCCTCTCTCTGCTCCCCTCTCTCTCCCATCCACGTCCCTCTATCTGCCCTCTCTCTGTCTCCCCTCTCGCTGACCCCCCTATTTCCCCAACTCTCTGTCCCCTCTCTCTCTGTCTCCCCCTCTCTCTTTCCCCCTCTCTCTCTCTCCCCTCTCTCTCTCTGCCCCTCTCTCTCTGCCTCCTTTGTCTGCCCCCCACTCTCTCTGTCCCTTCTCATTCTGTCACCCCTCTCTCTGCCACCATCTCTCTGACGACCCTCTCTGTTCCCATTCACTCCTACCCCCTCTATATCCACCACTCTCTGTCCCCTCTATCTCCGTCCCCCTCTCTCTGTCCGCTCTCTCTGTCACACTTCTTTCTGTCTCCCGTCTCGCTAACCCCCTCTATCTCCCCCACTCTCTGTCGCCCTCTCTCTGTCACTCCCTCTCTGTCCCCTCTCTCTCTGTCCCCCCTCACTCTCTCTATGCATCTCTCTCTTTCCCCTCTCTCTGACGCCCTCTATCAACCCCACTATCTGTCCTCATCTGTCTCTCTCCCTCTGATCCCCCCTCTATCTCCCCCTCTCTTGTCCCAGTCTCTCTGCCCCCTCTCTCTGTCCCCCCTCTTTCTGATCCCCCTCTCTCTGTCCGCCTATCGCTGACCCCCTCTCTCTCTGTCCACCTCTCACCCCTCTCTCTGTCCCCCAATCTCTGTCCCCTTCTCGCTGACCCACACTCTCTGCCCCCCTCACTGTCCCGCCCACTCTGTCCCCCTCTCTGTGACCATCACTCTCTCTGTCCCCCTCTCTCTGTCCCTCTCTCTCTGTCCCCCACCCGTCTCACTCTCACCCCCACTCTCTGCCCCCCTCTGTCTGTCGCACTCTCTCTGTACCCCTCTCTCTGCTCCCCTCTCTCTCTATCCCCCCCTCTCTCTCTCTGCCCCCCTCTCTCAGTCCCCTTCTCTCTCTGTCCCACACTCTCTCTGTCCCGCTCTCTCACCCACTCTCGGTCCCCCTCACACTCTGTCCCCTTCTCTCTCTGACCCCTCTCTCTCTCTCGCCCTCTCTCTGTCCCCCACTCTCTCTGTCCCGTCGGTCTGCCCCCCCTTCTCTCTTGCGCCCTCTTTCTCTGCCCCCTAACTCTCTGCCCTCACCGCTCTCTGCCCCCTCTCTCTGTCCCCCTCCCTCTGTACCCTCTCTCTCTACCCCCCTCATTCTGTCCCCTTCTCTCTCTGTCCCCTCTCTCTCTCTGCCCCCCTCGCTCTCTGTCCCCCTCTCTCTGCACATCGAGTCTGTCCCCCCTCTCTCAGTTCCCCTCTCTCTCTGTCCCCCTCTCTCTGAACCCCACTCTCTGTCTCCCCCTCTCGATGAACCCTCTTTCTCCCCAATTCTCTGTCCCCTCTCTCTCTTTCTCCCTCCCTCTGCCCCCCTCAATCTGTCCCCCTCTCTCTGTCCTCCTATCTCATTCTCCTTCCCTGTCTGTCTCCCTCTCTCTCTGTCCCCCTCTCTCTCTGTCCCCATCTCTCTCTGCCCCTCTCTCTCTGTCCCCTCTCTCTCTGTCCTTCCCTCTCTCAGTTCCCCTCTCTCTCTCTGCCCCCTCTCTCTGTCCCCCTCTCTCTGACCCCCTCTACCTCCCATTCTTTCTGTCGCCCTCTCTCTGACACCCTCTATCTCCCCCACTCTCTGTGCCCCTCTCTCTGTCCCTCTCCCTCTGACCCCCTACATGTCCCCATCTCTCTGTCCCCTTTCTCTGTCCCCCTCTCTCTGTCCCTCTCTCTCTGACCCCATCTATCTCCCCCACTCTCTGTGCCCCTATCTCTACTGCCCTGTCTCTGCCCCCCCCATCCCACCCGCCTCTCTCTTTCCCCCCTCTTTCTGTCCCACTCTCTCTGCCCCCATCTCTCTCTGGCCCTCTCTCTCTGTCCCCTCTCTCTCTGTCCTTCCCTCTCTCAGTTCCCCTCTCTCTCTCTGTCCCCTCTCTCTGCCCCCCTCTCTCTGACCCGCCTTCCTCTCTCTGTCCCACTCTCTCTATAACCCTCTCACTTTCCCGCCTCTCTCTGTCCCACTATCTCTGACCCCCTTTCTCTCTGTCCCTCTCTCTCTCACTCCTCTCTCTGTCCCCCACTCTCTGTCCCCCTCTCTCTGTCCCTCTCTATCTGTACCCTTCTCACGGTCCTACTCTCTCTGTCCACCTCTCTCTGACCCCACCTTCCTCTCTCTGTCCCACTCTCTCTGTACCCCCTCTTTCTGTCCCCCCTCTCTCTGTCCCCACTCTCTATGTCCCCCTACTTCTGACCCCCTCTCTCTCTGTCCCCCTCTCTCACCACTCTCTCTGTCCCCCTCTCATTGTCCCCCTCTCTCGGTCCCCCTCTCTCGGACCCTCCCTCTCTCTTTCCCTCTCTCTCTCTGTCCCTCTCTCTATGTCCCTCTCTCTCTCTCGGTCCCACTCTCTCTGTACCCCAACCGCCTCTCTCTCACCCCCGCTCTCTGCCCCACTCTGTCTGTCGCACTCTCTCTGTCCCCCTCTATCTGCCCCCCTCTCCCTCCCACCCGCCTCTCACTTTCCCCCCTCTTTCTGTCACTCTCTCTCTGCCAGAATCTCTCTCTGCCCCTCTCTCTATGTCCCCTCTCTCTCCGTCCTCCCCTCTCTCAGTTCCCCTCTCTCTCTGCCCCCTCTCTCTGCCGCCCTCTCCCAGACCCCCCTTCCTCTCTCTGTCCCACTCTCTCTGTACCCCACTCTCTGTCCCCCCTTACTGTTCCTGTCTCTCTCTGTCCCTATCTATCTGTCCACCTCTCTCTGTCCCCCACCCGCCTCTCTCTCACCCCCGCTCTCTGCCCCCCTCTGTCTGTCGCACTCTCTCTGTCCCCCTCTCTGTGCTCCCCTCTCTCTCTATCCCACACTCTCTCTGTCCCCCTCACACTCTGTCCGCTTCTCTCTCTGTCCCCCTCTCTCTCTGTCCCCCTCTCTCTGACCCCCTCTAACTCTGACCCCTCTCTCTCTGACCGCTCTCTCTCTGTCCCCCCCTCTCTCTGTCCGCCCTCTCTCTGCCCCCTCTCTCTCAGCCCCCCTCTCTCTCTTGCCCCCTCTCTATCTGCCCCCCACTCTCTGTGACCCACTCTTTTTCTGACCCCTCTCTGTCTGCCCTCCCCTCTCTCTGCCCCCTCTCTGTCCCCCTCTCTCTGTACCCCCTCTCTCTTTCCCCCTCTCTCTGTCCTCGCTCTCTCTGCCCCCCTCTCTCTGCCCCCTCTCTCTGACCCCCCTCTCTCTGACCCCCCTCTCCCTCTGTCCCCCTCTCTCTCTGCACCCCTCATTCTCTTGCCACCTCTCTCTCTGCCCCCTCTCTCTGTCCTCCTCTCTCTCTGCCCCCTCACTCTCTGTCACCCTCTCTCTGCCGCCCTCTCTCTCTCTGCCCCCCTCTCTGTCCCCCCTCTCTTTGGCCCCCCATCTCCCCCACTCTCTGTCCCTCTCTCTCTGTCCTACTCTCTCTGTCTCTCTCTATCAGTCCCGTCTCTCTGTCTCCCCGCTCTCTGTCCCCCCTCTCTCTGTCCACCTCTCTCTGTCCATGTCTATCTGTACCCTTCTCACTGTCCCCACTCTCTCTGTCCACCTCTCTCTGACCCCCCCTTCCTCTCTCTGTCCCACTCTCTCTGACCCCCCTCTGTCCCACTATCTCTGTCCTCTTCTCTCTGTCCCCCACTCTCTGTCCCCCTCACTCTGAGCCACACTCTCTCTCCCTCTCTCACTGTCCACCTCTCTCTGTCCCCCCTCTCTGACCCTCCCTCTCTCTGACCCTCCCTCTCTCTGTCCCTCTCTCTCTCTGTCCCTCTCTCTCTGTCCCTCTCTCTCTCTCCATCTCACTCTGTCCACCTCTCTCTGTCCCTCACCCGCCTCTCTCTCATCCCCGCTCTCTGCCACCCTCTGTCTCTTGCACTCTCTCTGTCCCCCTCTCTCTGCTCCCCGCTCTCTCCCATCCACGTCCCTCTATCTGCCCTCTCTCTGTCTCCCCTCTCGCTGACCCCCCTATTTCCCCAACTCTCTGTCACCTCTCTCTCTGTCTCCCCCTCTCTCTTTCCCCCTCTCTCTCTGTCCCCCTCTCTCTGTCCCTCTCTATCTGTACCCTTATCACGGTCCTACTCTCTCTGTCCACCTCTCTCTGACCCCACCTTCCTCTCTCTGTCCCACTCTCTCTGTACCTCCTCTTTCTGTCCCCCCTCTCTCTGTCCCCACTCTCTATGTCCCCCTACTTCTGACCCCCTCTCTCTCTGTCCCCCTCTCTCACCACTCTCTCTGTCCCCCTCTCATTGTCCCCCTCTCTCGGTCCCCCTCTCTCGGACCCTCCCTCTCTCTTTCCCTCTCTCTCTCTGTCCCTCTCTCTATGTCCCTCTCTCTCTCTCGGTCCCCCTCTCTCTGTCCCCCACCCGCCTCTCTCTAACCCCCGCTCTCTGCCCCACTCTGTCTGTCGCACTCTCTCTGTCCCCCTCTATCTGCCCCCCTCTCCCTCCCACCCGCCTCTCTCTTTCCCCCCTCTTTCTGTCCCTCTCTCTCTGCCAGAATCTCTCTCTGCCCCTCTCTCTCTGTCCCCTCTCTCTCTGTCCTCCCCTCTCTCAGTTCCCCTCTCTCTCTGCCCCCTCTCTCTGCCGCCCTCTCCCAGAACCCCCCTTCCTCTCTCTGTCCCACTCTCTCTGTACCACCCTCTCTCTGTTCCCGCTCTCTCTGTCCCCCACTCTCTGTCCCCCTATCTCTGATCCCCTCTCTCTCTGTCCCGCTCTCTCTCTTGCGCCCTTTCTCTCTGCCCCCCTAACTCTCTGCCTTCACCGCTCTCTGCCCACTATCTCTGTCCCCCTATCTCTGATCCCCTCTCTCTCTGCCCCCCTCATTCTGTCCCCTTCTCTTTCTGTCCCCTCTCTGTCTCTGCCCTCCTCGCTCTCTGTCCCCCTCTCTCTGACCCCCACTCTCTGTCTCCCCCCTCGCTGAACCCTCTTTCTCCCCAATTCTCAGTCCCCTCTCTCTCTTTCTCCCTCTGTCTGCCCCCTCACTCTGTTCCCCTCTCTCTGTCCCCCTCTCTCATTCTCCTTCCCTCTCTGTCTCCCTCTCTCTCTGTCCCCCTCTCTCTCTGTCCCCTCTCTGTCTCTGTGCCCCTCTCTCTGTCCCCCTCTCTCTGACGCCCTGTATCTCTCCTACTATCTCTCCTCCTCTCTCTGTCCCCCTCTCTCTGAACCCCTCTACCTCCCAATATTTCTGTCCCCCTCTCTCTGACCCCCTCTATCTCCCCCACTCTCTGTGCCCCTCTCTCTGTCTCTCTCCCTCTGACCCCCTACATGTCCCCTTCTCTCTGTCCCCTTTCTCTGCCCCCCTCTCTCTCTGCCCCTCTCTCTCTTGCCCCCTCTCTCTCTGCCCCTCTCTCTCTTGCCCCCTCTGTCTCTGCCCCCTCTGTCTCTGCCCCCTCACTCTCTGTCACCCTCTCTCTGCCCCCCTTTCTCTCTGCGTCCCCCTGTCCCCCCCTCTAACCCGCCATCGCCCCCACTCTCTGTCCCTCTCTCTCTGTCCCCCTCTCTCTGTCCCTCTCTCTCTGTCCCCCTCTCTCTGTACCCTTCTCACTGTCCCACTCTCCCTGTCCCCTCTCTCTGACCCTCCCTCTCTCTCTGTCCCGCGCTCTCTGTCCCCCTCTCTCTGACGCCCTGTATCTCTCCCGCTCTCTGTCCTCCTCTCTCTGTCCCCCTCTCTCTGACCCCCTCTACCTCCCATTCTTTCTGTCCCCCTCTCTCTGACCCCCTCTATCTCCCCCACTCTCTGTGCCCCTCTCACCGTCCCTCTCCGTCTGAACCCCTACAACTCCCCTCTCTCTGTCCCCCTCTTTCTGTCCCCCACCCGTTTCTCTCTGACCCCCGCCCTCTGCCCCCCTCTGTCTGTCGCACTCTCTCTGTCCCCCTCTCTCTCCCATCCACTTTCGTCTATCCTCCCTCTCTCTGTCCCGCCTTTCGCCGACCCCCCTATCTCCCCAACTCTCCGTCCCCTCTCTCTGTCATCCTCTCTCTGTCTGCCTCTCTCTCTGTCAACCCTCTCGCTGACCGCCTCACTCTGTCCCCCCCCTCTCTGTCCCCCTCTCTCATTCTCCCTCTCTCTCTCTGTATCCCTCTCTCTCTGTCCCCCTCTCTCTCTCTGTCCCCCCTCTCACTGCCACCCTCTCTCTGGCCCCTCTATGTCTGCCCCCTCACTCTCTGTCACCCTCTCTCTGCCCCCCTCTCTCTCTGCCCCCCGTCCCCCCTCTCTCTGTCCCCCCCATCTCCACCACTCTCTGTCCCCCTCGCTCTTTACCCTCTCTCAGACCCTCCTTCTCTCTGTCCCCCTCTCTCATTCTCCCTCTCTCTCTCTGTCTCCCTCTCTCTTTGTCCCTCTCTCTCTCTGTCCCCCTCTCTCTCTCTGGCACCCCTCTCTCTGCCCCATCACTCTCTGTCACCCTCTCTCTGCCCCTCTTTCACTCTGCCCCGCGTCCCCCATCTCTCTGACGCCCCCATCTCCACCTCTCTCTGTCCGCCTCTCTCTGTCCCCCCCTCTCTGTCCCTCTCTCTCTGTACCCTTCACATTGTCCCCCTCTCTCTGTCTCCTCTCTCTGACCCTCCCTCTCTCTGTCCCTCTCTCTCTCTGTCCCTCTCCCTCTCTGTCCCGCGCTCTCTGTCCCTGTCTCTCTGACCCTCTTTCTCACTGACAACCCCCTCTCTGACATCCCTCTCTATGTCCCGCTCTCTCTGTCCCTCTCTCTGTCGCCCACTCTCTGACCCCCTATCTCTGACCCCCTCTCTCTCTGTCCCCCTCTCTCACCACTCTCTCTCTAGCCCCCTCTCACTGTCCCCCTCTCTCGGTCCCCCTCTCTCGGACCCTCCCTCTCTCTTTCACTCTCTCTCTCTGTCCCTCTCTCTATGTCCCTCTCTCTCTCTGCCCCGCGCTCTGGCCCTGTCTCTCTGACCCTCTTTCTCAGTGACAACCCACTCTCTGACACCCCTCTCTATGTCCCTCTCTCTCTGTCCCTCTCTCTCTGTCGCCAACTCTCTGACCCCCTATCTCTGACCCCCTCTCTCTCCCACCCGCATCTCTCTCATCCCCGCTCTCTGCTCCCCTCTATCTGTCGCAATCTCTCTGTCCCCCTCTCTCTGTCCCCCTCTCTCTCCCATCCGCCTCCCTCTATCTCACGTTCTCTCTGTCCACCTCTCTCTGATCCCCCTACCTCCCCAACTCTCTGTCCCCTCTCTCTGTCCCCCTCTCTCTGTCCGCCTCTCTCTCTGTCAACCCTCTCTCTGCCCCCCTCGCTCTGTACCCCCTCTCTCTGTCCCCCTCTCTCATTCTCCCTCTCTCTCTGTCTCGCTCTCTCTCTCTGTCCCCCTCTATCTATGTCCCCCCTCTCTCTGTCCCCTCTCTCACTGCCCCCCTCTCTCTGCCCCCTCTCTCTCTGCCCCCTCACTCTCTATCACCCTCTCTCTGCCCCCCTTTCTCTCTGCCCCCCGTCCCCCTCTCTCTGACCCCTCATCACCCCCACTCTCTGTCCCCCTCTCTCTATCCCACTCTCTCTGTCCCTCTCTCTTTGTACCCTTCACATTGTCCCCCTCTCTCTGTCCCCTCTCTCTGACCCTCCCTCTCTCTGTCCCTCTCTCTCTCTGTCCCTCCCTCTCTGTGTCTCTCTCTGTCTGTCCCGCACTCTCTGTCCCTGTCTCTCTGACCGTCTTTCTCTCTGACAACCCCCTCTCTGACACCCCTCTTTCTGTCCCCCCTCTCTGTCCCCCACTCTCTGAACCCCTCTATCTGACCCTCTCTCTCTCTCCCACCCGCATCTCTCTCACCCCCGCTCTCTGACCCTCTCTCTCTCCCATCCGCCTCCCTCTATCTCACCCTCTCTCTATCCACCTCTCTCTGACTTCATCTATCTCCCCAACTCTCTGTGCCCCGCTCTCTATTGCCCTGTCTCTGACCAACCTCTCCCTCCCACCCGCCTCTCTCTTTCCCCCCTCTTTCTGTCCCTCTCTCTCTGCCCCATCTCGCTCTGCCCCTCTCTCTCTGTCCCCCTCTCTCTCTGTCCCCCGCTCTCTCTGTCCTCCCCTATCTCAGTTCCCCTCTCTCTCTGCCCCCTCTCTCTGCCCCCTCTCTCACTGCCCCCCTCTCTGACCTCACTCTGACTGCCCCCTCTCTCTCTTGCCCCCTCTCTCTCTGCTCCCTCTCTCTCTGCCCTCCTCTCTCTGACCCCCTCTCTCTCTGACGCCCCCTCTCTCTCTCTGTCCCCCTCTCTCACTGCCCCCCTCTCTCTGACCCCTCTCTCTCTGCCCCCTCTCTCTCTTGACCCCTCTCTCTCTGCCCCCCTCACTCTCTGTCACCCTCTCTCTGGCCCCTCTCTCTCTGCCCCCCCTCTCTGTCCCTCCGTCTCTCTGACCACCCATCTCCCCCACTCTCTGCCCCCCTCTCTCTCTGTCCCCCTCTCTCACTGCCCCCTCTCTCTGACCCCACTCTCTCTGCCCCCTCTGTTTCTTGCCGCCACTCTCTGCCCCCTCTCTCTCTCTGCCCTCCTCTCTCTCTGACCCCCCTCTCTCTGACGCCCCCTCTCTCTCTGTCCCTCTTTCTCTCTGACTCACTCTCTCTGACTCCTCTCTCTCTGCCCCCTCTCTCTGCCCCCTCTCTCTCTGTCACCCTCCCTCTGCCCCTTTTATCTCTGCCCCCCCGTCCACCCCTCTCTCTGACCCCCCAACTCCTCCACTCTGTCCCCCTCTCTCTGCCGCCCTCTCTCTGTCCCTCTCTCTCTGTACCCTTCACATTGTCCCCCTCTTTCTGTCCCCTCTCTCTGACCATCCCTCTCTCTGTCCCTCTCTCTCTCTGTCCCTCTCTCTCTTTCCCTTTCTCTCTCTGTCCCGCGCTCTCTGTCCCTGTCTCTCATAACCTATTTCTCTCTGACAACCCCCTCTCTGACACCCCTCTCTATGTCCCTCTCTCTCTGTCCCCCGCTCTCTGTCCCCCACTCTCTGATCCCCTCTATCTGACCCCCTCTCTCTCCCACCCGCATCTCTCTCACCCAAGCTCTCTGCTCCCCGTGTCTGTCGCACTATCTCTATCCCGCTCTCTCTGTCCCCGTCTGTCTCCCATCCGCCTCCCTCTATCACACCCTCTCTCTGTCCACCTCTCTCTGACCCCATCTATCTCCCCAACTCTCTGTGCCCCGCTCTCCATTGCCCTGTCTCTGACCCCCTTCTCCCTCCCACCCGCCTCTCTCTTCCCCCCTCTTTCTATCCCTCTCTCTCTGCCCCATCTCTCTCTGCCCCTCTCTCTCTGTCCCCCTCTCTCTCTGTCCTCCACTCTCTCAGTTCCCCTCTCTCTCTTCCCCCTGTCTCTGCCCCCCTCTCTCTCTAACCCCTCTCTCTCTCTGACCCTCCCTCTCTGCTCCCTCTCTCTCTTGACCCCTCTCTCTCTGCCCACTCTCTCTCTGCCCTCCTCTACCTCTGACCCCTCTCTCTCTCTGACCCCCCTCTCTCTGTCCCCGTGTCTCACTGCCCCCCTCTCTCTGAGCCCTCTCTCTGTCCCCTTTCTCTCTGCCCCCCTCTCTATGCCCCATCTCTCTCTGCCCTCCTCTCTCTCTGACCCCTCTCTCTCTCTGACCCCCCTCTCTCTGTCCCCGTGTCTCACTGCCCCCCTCTCTCTGAACCCTCTCTCTGTCCACCTCTCTCTGTCCCCCTCTCTCTCTGCCCCCCCTCTCTATGCCCCATTTCTCTCTGCCCCCCTCACTCTCTGTAACCCCCTCTCTGCTCCCCTCTCTCTCTGCCCCCCTCTCTCTGACCACCCTCACTTTGACACCCTCATCTCCCCCACTCTCTGTCCCCCTCTGTCTGTCCCACTCTCTCTGTCCCTCTCTCTCTGTACCCTCCTCACTGCCCCCCTCTCTCTGTCCCCCTCAATCTGACACCCCTTCCTCTCTCTGTCCGCCCCGCTCTCTGTCCCCCCTTTCTCTGTCCCCCTCTCTCACTGCCCCCCTCTCTCTGCCTCCCTCTCTCTCTGCCCCCCTCACTCTCTGTCACTCTCTCTCTGACCCCCCCTCACTTTGACGCCTTCATCTCCCCCACTCTCTGTCCTCCTCTCTCTGTCCCACTCTCTCTGTCCCTCCCTCTCTGTCCGCCTCTCTCTATCCCCCCACCTCTGTCCCTCTCTCTCTGTACGCTTCACATTGTCCCCCTCTCTCTGTCTCCTCTCTCTGACCCTCCCTCTCTCTGTCCCGCGCTCTCTGTCCCTGTCTCTCTGACCCTCTTTCTCACTGACAACCCCCTCTCTGACACCCCTCTCTATGTCCGTCTCTCTCTGTCCCTCTCTCTCTGTCGCCCACTCTCTGACCCCCTATCGCTGACCCCCTCTCTCTCTGTCCCCCTCTCTCACCACTCTCTCTATCCCCCTCTCACTGTCCCCCTCCCTCGGTCCCCCTCTCTCGGACCCTCCCTCTCTCTTTCCCTCTCTCTCTCTGTCCCTCTCTCTATGTCCCTCTCTCTCTCTGCCCCGCGCTCTATCCCTGTCTCTCTGACCCTCTTTCTCACTGACAACCCCCTCTCTGACACCTCTCGCTATGTCCCTCTCTCTCTGTCCCTCTCTCTCTGTCGCCCACTCTCTGACCATCTATCTCTGACCCCCTCTCTCTCCCACCCGCATCTCTCTCATCCCCGCTCTCTGCTCCCCTCTATCTGTCGCAATCTCTCTGTCCCCCTCTCTCTGTCCCCCTCTCTCCCATCCGCCTCCCTCTATCTCACGTTCTCTCTGTCCACCTCTCTCTGATCCCCCTACCTCCCCAACTCTCTGTCCCCTCTCTCTGTCCCCCTCTCTCTGTCCGCCTCTCTCTCTGTCAACCCTCTCTCTGCCCCCCTCACTCTGTACCCCCTCTCTCTGTCCCCCTCTCTCATTCTCCCTCTCTCTCTGTCTCGCTCTCTCTCTCTGTCCCCCTCTATCTATGTCCCCCCACTCTCTGTCCCCTCTCTCACTGCCCCCACTCTCTCTGCCCCCTCTCTCTCTGCCCCCTCACTCTCTATCACCCTCTATCTGCCCCCCTTTCTCTCTGCCCCCGTCCCCCCTCTCTCTGACACCCCATCTCCCCCACTCTCTGCCCCCTCTCTCTATCCCACTCTCTCTGTCCCTCTCTCTTTGTACCCTTCACATTGTCCCCCTATCTCTGTCCCCTCTCTCTGTCCCCTCTCTCTGACCCTCCCTCTCTCTGTCCCACTCTCTCTGTCCCTCCCTCTCTGTGTCTCTCTCTGTCTGTCCCGCACTCTCTGTCCCTGTCTCTCTGACCGTCTTTCTCTCTGACAACCCCCTCTCTGACACCCCTCTTTCTGTCCCCCCTCTCTGTCCCCCACTCTCTGAACCCCTCTATCTGACCCCCTCTCTCTCCCACCCGCATCTCTCTCACCCCCGCTCTCTGACCCGCTCTCTCTCCCATCCGCCTCCCTCTATCTCACCCTCTCTCTATCCACCTCTCTCTGACTCCATCTATCTCCCCAACTCTCTGTGCCCCGCTCTCTATTGCCCTGTCTCTGACCCACCTCTCCCTCCCACCCGCCTCTCTCTTTCCCCCCTCTTTCTGTCCCTCTCTCTCTACCCCATCTCGCTCTGCCCTTCTCTCTCTGTCCCCCTCTCTCTCTGTCCCCTGCTCTCTCTGTCCTCCCCTCTCTCTGTTCCCCTCTCTCTCTGCCCCCTCTCTCTGCCCCCTCTCTCACTGCCCCCTCTCTGACCTCACTCTGTCTGCCCCCTTCTCTCTCTTGCCCCCTCTCTCTCTGCTCCCTCTCTCTCTGCCCTCCTCTCTCTGTCCCCCTCTCTCACTGCCCCACTCTCTCTGACCCCTCTCTCTCTGCCCCCTCTCTCTCTTGCCCCCTCTCTCTCTGCCCCCCTCACTCTCTGTCACCCTCTCTCTGGCCCCTCTCTCTCTGCCCCCCCTCTCTGTCCCTCCGTCTCTCTGACCACCCATCTCCCCCACTCTCTGCCCCCTCTCTCTCTGTCCCCCTCTCTCACTGCCCCCCTCTCTCTGACCTCACTCTCTCTGCCCCCTCTGGCTCTTGCCCCCCTCTCTCTGCCCCCTCTCTCTTTCTGCCCTCCTCTCTCTCTGACCCCCCTCTCCCTGACGCCCCCTCTCTCTCTGTCCCTCTTTCTCACTGCCCCCTCTCTCTGACCCCTCTCTCTCTGCCCCCTCTCTCTGTCCCCTCACTCTCTGTCACACACTCTCTGCCCGTTTTCTCTCTGCCCCCCCGTCCACCCCTCTCTCTGACGCCCAATCTCCCCCACTCTGTCCCCCTCTCTCTGCCCCCCTCTCTCTGTCCCTCTCTCTCTGTACCCTTCACATTGTCCCCCTCTTTCTGTCCCCTCTCTCTGACCCTCCCCCTCTCTGTCCCTCTCTCTCTGTCCCCTCTCTCTCTGTCCTTCCCTCTCTCAGTTCCCCTCTCTCTCTCTGTCCCCTCTCCCTGCCCCCCTCTCTCTGACCCGCCATCCTCTCTCTGTCCCACTCTCTCTATAACCCTCTCACTTTCCCGCCTCTCTCTGTCCCACTATATCTGACCCCCTTTCTCTCTGTCCCTCTCTCTCACACCTCTCTCTGTCCCCCACTCTCTGTCCCCCTCTCTCTGTCCCTCTCTATCTGTACCTTTCTCACGGTCCACCTCTCTCTGTCCACCTCTCTCTGACCCCACCTTCCTCTCTCTGTCCCACTATCTCTGACCCCCTTTCTCTCTGTCCCTCTCTCTCACCCCTCTCTCTGTCCCCCACTCTCTGACCCCCTCTCTCTGTCCCTCTCTATCTGTACCCTTCTCACGGTCCCCCTCTCTCTGTCCCCCTCTCTCTGACCCCACCTTCCTCTCTCTGTCCCACTCTCTCTGTACCCCCTCTTTCTGTCCCCCCTCTCTCTGTCCCCACTTTCTCTGTCCCCCTATCTCTGACCCCCTCGCTCTCTGTCCCCCTCTCTCACCACTCTCTCTGTCCCCCTCTCACTGTCCCCCTCTCACTGTGCCCCTCTCTCGGTCCCCCTCTCTCGGACCCTCCCTCTCTCTTTCCCTCTCTCTCTCTGTCCCTCTCTCTATGTCCCTCTCTCTCTCTCGGTCCCCCTCTCTCTGTCCCCCACCCGCCTCTCTCTCATCCCCGCTCTCTGCCCCACGCTCTCTGTCGCACTCTCTCTGTCCCTCTCTCTCTGCCCCCCTCTCCCTCCCACCCGCCTCTCACTTTACCCCCTCTATCTGTCCCTCTCTCTCTGCCAGAATCTCTCTCTGCCCCTCTCTCTATGTCCCCTCTCTCTCTGTCCTCCCCTCTCTCAGTTCCCCTCTCTCTCTGCCCCCTCTCTCTGCCCCCCTCTCCCAGACCCCCCCTTCCTCTCTCTGTCCCACTCTTTCTGTACCACCCTCTCTCTGTCCCCGCTCTCTCTGTCCCCCACTCTCTGTCCCCCTATCTCTGACCCCCTCTCTCTCTGTCCCCCTCTCTCACCACTCTCTCTATCCCCCTCTCACTGTCCGCCTCTCTCGGTCCCCCTCTCTCGGACCCTCCCTCTCTCTTTCCCTCTCTCTCTCTGTCCCTCTCTCTATGTCCCTCTCTCTCTCTGCCCCGCCCTCTGTCCCTCTCTCTCTGTCGCCCACTCTCTGACCCCCTATCTCTGACCCCCTCTCTCTCCCACCCGCATCTCTCTCATCCCCGCTCTCTGCTGCCCTCTATCTGTCGCAATCTCTCTGTCCCCCTCTCTCTGTCCCCCTCTCTCTCCCATCCGCCTCCCTCTATCTCACGTTCTCTCTGTCCACCTCTCTCTGATCCCCCTACATCCCCAACTCTCTGTCCCCTCTCTCTGTCCCCCTCTCTCTGTCCGCCTCTCTCTCTGTCAACCCTCTCTCTGCCCCCCTCACTCTGTACCCCCTCTCTCTGTCCCCCTCTCTCATTCTCCCTCTCTCTCTGTCTCGCTCTCTCTCTCTGTCCCCCTCTATCTATGTCCCCCCTCTCTCTGTCCCCTCTCTCACTGCCCCCACTCTCTCTGCCCCCTCTCTCTCTGCCCCCTCACTCTCTATCACCCTCTCTCTGCCCCCCTTTCTCTCTGCCCCGTCCCCCCTCTCTCTGACCCCCCATCTCCCCCACTCTCTGTCCCCCTCTCTCTATCCCACTCTCTCTGTCCCTCTCTCTTTGTACCCTTCACATTGTCCCCCTCTCTCTGTCCCCTCTCTCTGACCCTCCCTCTCTCTGTCCCACTCTCTCTGTCCCTCCCTCTCTGTGTCTCTCTCTGTCTGTCCCCCGCTCTCTGTCCCTGTCTCTCTGACCGTCTTTCTCTCTGACAACCCCCTCTCTGACACCCCTCTTTCTGTCCCCCCTCTCTGTCCCCCACTCTCTGAACCCCTCTATCTGACCCCCTCTCTCTCCCACCCGCATCTCCCTCACCCCCGCTCTCTGACCCGCTCTCTCTCCCATCCGCCTCCCTCTATCTCACCCTCTCTCTATCCACCTCTCTCTGACTCCATCTATCTCCCCAACTCTCTGTGCCCCGCTCTCTATTGCCCTGTCTCTGACCCACCTCTCCCTCCCACCCGCCTCTCTCTTTCCCCCCTCTTTCTGTCCCTCTCTCTCTACCCCATCTCGCTCTGCCCCTCTCTCTCTGTCCCCCTCTCTCTCTGTCCCCCGCTCTCTCTGTCCTCCCCCTCTCTGTTCCCCTCTCTCTCTGCCCCCTCTCTCTGCCCCCTCTCTCACTGCCCCCTCTCTGACCTCACTCTGTCTGCCCCCTTCTCTCTCTGCTCCCTCTCTCTCTGCCCTCCTCTCTCTGACCCCCTCTCTCTCTGACACCCCCTCTCTCTCTCTGTCCCCCTCTCTCACTGCCCCCCTCTCTCTGACCCCTCTCTCTCTGCCCCCTCTCTCTCTTGCCCCCTCTCTCTCTGCCCCCCTCACTCTCTGTCACCCTCTCTCTGGCCCCTCTCTGTCTGCCCCCCTCTCTGTCCCTCCGTCTCTCTGAACACCCATCTCCCCCACTCTCTGCCCCCTCTCTCTCTGTCCCCCTCTCTCACTGCCCCCCTCTCTCTGACCTCACTCTCTCTGCCCCCTCTGGCTCTTGCCCCCCTCTCTCTGCCCCCTCTCTCTCTCTGCCCTCCTCTCTCTCTGACCCCCCTCTCTCTGACGCCCCCTCGCTCTCTGTCCCTCTTTCTCACTGCCCCCCTCTCTCTGACCCCTCTCTCTCTGCCCCCTCTCTCTGCCCCCCCCACTCTCTGTCACCCTCTCTCTGCCCGTTTTCTCTCTGCCGCCCCGTCCACCCCTCTCTCTGACGCCCCATCTCCCCCACTCTGTCCCCCTCTCTCTGCCCCCCTCTCTCTGTCCCTCTCTCTCTGTACCCTTCACATTGTCCCCCTCTTTCTGTCCCCTCTCTCTGACCCTCCCCCTCTCTGTCCCTCTCTCTCTGTCCCCTCTCTCTCTGTCCTTCCCTCTCTCAGTTCCCCTCTCTCTCTCTGTCCCCTCTCCCTGCCCCCCACTCTCTGACCCGCCTTCCTCTCTCTGTCCCACTCTCTCTTTAACCCTCTCACTTTCCCGCCTCTCTCTGTCCCACTATCTCTGACCCCCTTTCTCTCTGTCCCTCTCTCTCACCCCTCTCTGTCCCCCACTCTCTGTCCCCCTCTCTCTGTCCCTCTCTATCTGTACCTTTCTCACGGTCCACCTCTCTCTGTCCACCTCTCTCTGACCCCACCTTCCTCTCTCTGTCCCACTATCTCTGACCCCCTTTCTCTCTGTCCCTCTCTCTCACCCCTCTCTCTGTCCCCCACTCTCTGTCCCTCTCTCTCTGTCCCTCTCTATCTGTACCCTTCTCACGGTCCCCCTCTCTCTGTCCACCTCTCTCTGACCCCACCTTCCTCTCTCTGTCCCACTCTCTCTGTACCCCCTCTTTCTGTCCCCCCTCTCTCTGTCCCCACTTTCTCTGTCCCCCTATCTCTGACCCCCTCGCTCTCTGTCCCTCTCTCTCACCACTCTCTCTGTCCCCCTCTCACTGTCCCCCTCTCACTGTGCCCCTCTCTCGGTCCCCCTCTCTCGGACCCTCCCTCTCTCTTTCCCTCTCTCTCTCTGTCCCTCTCTCTATGTCCCTCTCTCTCTCTCGGTCCCCCTCTCTCTGTCCCCCACCCGCCTCTCTCTCACCCCCGCTCTCTGCCCCACTCTGTCTGTCGCACTCTCTCTGTCCCTCTCTCTCTGCCCCCCTCTCCCTCCCACCCGCCTCTCACTTTCCCCCCTCTTTCTGTCCCTCTCTCTCTGCCAGAATCTCTCTCTGCCCCTCTCTCTATGTCCCCTCTCTCTCTGTCCTCCCCTCTCTCAGTTCCCCTCTCTCTCTGCCCCCTCTCTCTGCCCCCTCTCCCAGACCCCCTCTTCCTCTCTCTGTCCCACTCTCTCTGTACCATCCTCTCTCTGTCCCCGCTCTCTCTGTCCCCCACTCTCTGTCCCCCTATCTCTGACCCCCCCTCTCTGTCCCCCTCTCTCACCACTCTCTCTATCCCCCTCTCACTGTCCCCCTCTCTCGGTCCCCCTCTCTCGGACCCTCCCTCTCTCTTTCCCTCTCTCTCTCTGTCCCTCTCTCTATGTCCCTCTCTCTCTCTGCCCCGCGCTCTGTCCCTGTCTCTCTGACCCTCTTTCTCACTGACAACCCCCTCTCTGACACCTCTCTCTATGTCCCTCTCTCTCTGTCCCTCTCTCTCTGTCGCCCACTCTCTGACCCCCTATCTCTGACCCCCTCTCTCTCCCACCCGCATCTCTCTCATCCCCGCTCTCTGCTGCCCTCTATCTGTCGCAATCTCTCTGTCCCCCTCTCTCTGTCCCCCTCTCTCTCCCATCCGCCTCTCTCTATCTCACGTTCTCTCTGTCCACCTCTCTCTGATCCCCCTACCTCCCCAACTCTCTGTCCCCTCTCTCTGTCCCCCTCTCTCTGTCCCCCTCTCTCTCCCATCCGCCTCTCTCTATCTCACGTTCTCTCTGTCCACCTCTCTCTGATCCCCCTACCTCCCCAACTCTCTGTCCCCTCACTCTGTACCCCCTCTCTCTGTCCCCCTCTCTCATTCTCCCTCTCTCTCTGTCTCGCTCTCTCTCTCTGTCCCCCTCTATCTATGTCCACCCTCTCTCTGTCCCCTCTCTCACTGCCCCCACTCTCTCTGCCCCCTCTCTCTCTGCCCCCTCACTCTCTATCACCCTCTCTCTGTCCCCCTTTCTCTCTGCCCCCGTCCCCCCTCTCTCTGACCCCCCATCTCCCCCACTCTCTGTCCCCCTCTCTCTATCCCACTCTCTCTGTCCCTCTCTCTTTGTACCCTTCACATTGTCCCCCTCTCTCTGTCCCCTCTCTCTGACCCTCCCTCTCTCTGTCCCACTCTCTCTGTCCCTCCCTCTCTGTGTCTCTCTCTGTCTGTCCCCCGCTCTCTGTCCCTGTCTCTCTGACCGTCTTTCTCTCTGACAACCCCCTCTCTGACACCCCTCTTTCTGTCCCCCCTCTCTGTCCCCCACTCTCTGAACCCCTCTATCTGACCCTCTCTCTCTCCCACCCGCATCTCTCTCACCCCCGCTCTCTGACCCGCTCTCTCTCCCATCCGCCTCCCTCTATCTCACCCTCTCTCTATCCACCTCTCTCTGACTCCATCTATCTCCCCAACTCTCTGTGCCCCGCTCTCTATTGCCCTGTCTCTGACCCACCTCTCCCTCCCACCCCCCTCTCTCTTTCCCCCCTCTTTCTGTCCCTCTCTCTCTACCCCATCTCGCTCTGCCCCTCTCTCTCTGTCCCCCTCTCTCTCTGTCCCCCGCTCTCTCTGTCCTCCCCTCTCTCTGTTCCCCTCTCTCTCTGCCCCCTCTCTCTGCCCCCTCTCTCACTGCCCCCTCTCTGACCTCACTCTGTCTGCCCCCTTCTCTCTCTTGCCCCCTCTCTCTCTGCTCCCTCTCTCTCTGCCCTCCTCTCTCTGACCCCCTCTCTCTCTGACACCCCCTCTCTCTCTCTGTCCCCCTCTCTCACTGCCCCCCTCTCTCTGACCCCTCTCTCTCTGCCCCCTCTCTCTCTTGCCCCCTCTCTCTCTGCCCCCCTCACTCTCTGTCACCCTCTCTCTGGCCCCTCTTTCTCTGCCCCCCTCTCTGTCCCTCCGTCTCTCTGAACACCCATCTCCCCCACTCTCTGCCCCCTCTCTCTCTGTCCCCCTCTCTCACTGCCCCCCTCTCTCTGACCTCACTCTCTCTGCCCCCTCTGGCTCTTGCCCCCCTCTCTCTGCCCCCTCTCTCTCTCTGCCCTCCTCTCTCTCTGACCCCCCTCTCTCTGACTCCCCCTCGCTCTCTGTCCCTCTTTCTCACTGCCCCCCTCTCTCTGACCCCTCTCTCTCTGCCCCCTCTCTCTGCCCCCCCACTCTCTGTCACCCTCTCTCTGCCCCCCCACTCTCTGTCACCCTCTCTCTGCCCGTTTTCTCTCTGCCGCCCCGTCCACCCCTCTCTCTGACGCCCCATCTCCCCCACTCTGTCCCCCTCTCTCTGCCCCCCTCTCTCTGTCCCTCTCTCTCTGTACCCTTCACATTGTCCCCCACTTTCTGTCACCTCTCTCTGACCCTCCCCCTCTCTGTCCCTCTCTCTCTGTCCCCTCTTTCTCTGTCCTTCCCTCTCTCAGTTCCCCTCTCTCTCTCTGTCCCCTCTCCCTGCCCCCCTCTCTCTGACCCGCCTTCCTCTCTCTGTCCCACTCTCTCTATAACCCTCTCACTTTCCCGCCTCTCTCTGTCCCACTATCTCTGACCCCCTTTCTCTCTGTCCCTCTCTCTCACCCCTCTCTCTGTCCCCCACTCTCTGTCTCCCTCTCTCTGTCCCTCTCTATCTGTACCTTTCTCACGGTCCACCTCTCTCTGTCCACCTCTCTCTGACCCCACCTTCCTCTCTCTGTCCCACTATCTCTGACCCCCTTTCTCTCTGTCCCTCTCTCTCACCCCTCTCTCTGTCACCCACTCTCTGTCCCCCTCTCTCTGTCCCTCTCTATCTGTACCCTTCTCACGGTCCCCCTCTCTCTGTCCCCCTCTCTCGGACCCCACCTTCCTCTCTCTGTCCCACTCTCTCTGTACCCCCTCTTTCTGTCCCCCCTCTCTCTGTCCCCACTTTCTCTGTCCCCCTATCTCTGACCCCCTCGCTCTCTGTCCCCCTCTCTCACCACTCTCTCTGTCCCCCTCTCACTGTCCCCCTCTCACTGTGCCCCTCTCTCGGTCCCCCTCTCTCGGACCCTCCCTCTCTCTTTCCCTCTCTCTCTCTGTCCCTCTCTCTATGTCCCTCTCTCTCTCTCGGTCCCCCTCTCTCTGTCCCCCACCCGCCTCTCTCTCATCCCCGCTCTCTGCCCCACGCTGTCTGTCGCACTCTCTCTGTCCCTCTCTCTCTGCCCCCCTCTCCCTCCCACCCGCCTCTCACTTTACCCCCTCTATCTGTCCCTCTCTCTCTGCCAGAATCTCTCTCTGCCCCTCTCTCTATGTCCCCTCTCTCTCTGTCCTCCCCTCTCTCAGTTCCCCTCTCTCTCTGCCCCCTCTCTCTGCCCCCCTCTCCCAGACCCCCCCTTCCTCTCTCTGTCCCACTCTTTCTGTACCACCCTCTCTCTGTCCCCGCTCTCTCTGTCCCCCACTCTCTGTCCCCCTATCTCTGACCCCCTCTCTCTCTGTCCCCCTCTCTCACCACTCTCTCTATCCCCCTCTCACTGTCCGCCTCTCTCGGTCCCCCTCTCTCGGACCCTCCCTCTCTCTTTCCCTCTCTCTCTCTGTCCCTCTCTCTATGTCCCTCTCTCTCTCTGCCCCGCCCTCTGTCCCTCTCTCTCTGTCGCCCACTCTCTGACCCCCTATCTCTGACCCCCTCTCTCTCCCACCCGCATCTCTCTCATCCCCGCTCTCTGCTGCCCTCTATCTGTCGCAATCTCTCTGTCCCCCTCTCTCTGTCCCCCTCTCTCTCCCATCCGCCTCCCTCTATCTCACGTTCTCTCTGTCCACCTCTCTCTGATCCCCCTACATCCCCAACTCTCTGTCCCCTCTCTCTGTCCCCCTCTCTCTGTCCGCCTCTCTCTCTGTCAACCCTCTCTCTGCCCCCCTCACTCTGTACCCCCTCTCTCTGTCCCCCTCTCTCATTCTCCCTCTCTCTCTGTCTCGCTCTCTCTCTCTGTCCCCCTCTATCTATGTCCCCCCCTCTCTCTGTCCCCTCTCTCACTGCCCCCACTCTCTCTGCCCCCTCTCTCTCTGCCCCCTCACTCTCTATCACCCTCTCTCTGCCCCCCTTTCTCTCTGCCCCCGTCCCCCCTCTCTCTGACCCCCCATCTCCCCCACTCTCTGTCCCCCTCTCTCTATCCCACTCTCTCTGTCCCTCTCTCTTTGTACCCTTCACATTGTCCCCCTCTCTCTGTCCCCTCTCTCTGACCCTCCCTCTCTCTGTCCCACTCTCTCTGTCCCTCCCTCTCTGTGTCTCTCTCTGTCTGTCCCCCGCTCTCTGTCCCTGTCTCTCTGACCGTCTTTCTCTCTGACAACCCCCTCTCTGACACCCCTCTTTCTGTCCCCCCTCTCTGTCCCCCACTCTC